>NC_051852.1:66817311-66926273 GCF_905115235.1 Hermetia illucens | reverse complement strand
TCTCAAGTTCAAAGGAGATAATTTATTATCTGCCATGACGGTAGTCTGATGTATTTGGCTAGAGGATTGTTTCTCATAGAAAAACTCACGAAGAGAATGCACTTGATTGTAGTGCATCGTTTTTAAATCAAGTACCCCCCTTCCTCCCTGATGACGCGGGATAGTGATCCTCAATTTTTCGGCAGCTCTATTGTGCATGTTGTTGTTTGCAAGAACTACCCTTACCCGTCTATTGACAGATTCTAAATCAGTATTACTCCACTGTATCACACCGAAAGTGTATAGAAGAACGGGAATGGCGAAGGTGTTGATTGCCATGATTTTATTTTTCCCGTACAGCTCAGTTTTAAGGACAAGATCCAGAAGCCGCTCAAATTCCCCCAGCAACTTAGATTTAATTATTGCCACAGCAGGTGTTGTTGCTTGCAATATGCCGAGGTATTTGTAGACGTCGTCCGAATCCATGCCCTCAATTCGAATGTTATTTTGGCTGTATCCTTCGTTGTCGGTGTGTTTTCCCCGAACAATTGTTTTTATGCGACATTTCTCCAAACCCAACTGCATGCAGATATCGCTGCTGAACTGGATGGTGATGTTCAGCAAGGAGCGAAGTTGGTTCTCGTCTTTGGCATACAATTTGATGTCGTCAATGTACATTAAATGGCTTAATGTACATTTCGACAATATGCCATGCTTGACTTGGAACCCGTAATTGCTTTCATGCAAAAGATGGGATAGCGGATTCAAAGCCAAACAAAACCACAGTGGGCTTAGAGAGTCGCCTTGGAAAATGCCACGCCTGATTGGTATCTCTCCTGATGTTTGCGAAGATACCGATAGCTTCGTGTTCTCAGTAGAAGAACAACATTCGGGTTGATTTTACACAAGCGTAACACTTGTAGTAACCACGAATGTGATATGGAGTCAAAGGCTGATTTATAATCGATGTAGGCTGTCGAGATGTTTCGTTTTTGGTGAACAGCCTGCTTTACAGCTACCGTATCGATTATAAGCTGTTCTTTGCAGCCTCGGGAGCCTTTTGCGCATCCTTTTTGTTCCTCAGCTATCAATTTATGAACATCAAGATGTTTTGAGATGTTCGCGCACAGAACTGAAGTGAAGACCTTGTAGATGGTAGGATTAAATTGATTTGCCAATATCCTGTGAGTGCTCTTGAACCGCTTCAGCCAGAAGTTGTGAATCTTGTCAACTCCTGGCGCCTTCCAGTTACCTGCCTTGTCAAGGGCTGGTTTAACGTCGACTTCAGTTACGTCAGGCATGGTCATTTCGGGGAGGACCTCGCATGAACGCTTAAGGTGTTCGAGCCACGCTGCTTCTAAATTGCAACGACTGGATTCGCTCCAAACACTTCTCCAGAAGTCTTCTGCCTGATCCAGATTGAGGTTACTTTCCCTACCTGAGTTGATGAGATTTTTGTAGAATCCTCGTTGGTTCTGGAAGAACAAGGTGTTGTCTGTCCTTCGCTGAAAGCTTTTCTGATACCTACGGATGCGATTGGAGCATACCGGAAGTTTCTGCTTCAGCGCCTCGAGGATTTCTTCGAATGGCATATCATTGGACAGATGGTAGTTTCCAATGATGTTCGCAACGCATCTGTGCACTCTTGGTGATGGATTTCCAAGGAGTGCTTGCGTCACACGACCAATCTCCTTTCTCAACTTTTCGACTCTTTTGTTGAGTCGAAACACCCAGAACGGTAAAGTCCTTCTGCGCATACCTCTGTTATTCGCTCTAAGATGTTGGTTATGGAGACGAATAACCGTGGCAGCTGCAACGTAGATCAGGCTGTGAACCTCTGTAGCAGTAATCTCGCTAGCCAAACGATCAGCCAAAATTCTGTCAACGGCAGCAATGATGTTAGTAGTTGCCGAAGTAAACTTCAGTTTTGGGATCCTTGGCCTAGCGTCTGGGGGAATCTCAGCATACTCTGTGAATGCGACCTGGAATGCGGTCAAAGCCTCATTATAAATTGGGTCGACATCCCCAGTTACTAAGCTTCTCCTGACTACTGGATTCATGGAGTGCCTTACAGGTGGAGTACTTGTGTTACTCCTTTGACTAGTCCGGTAATTTGATGACTCCAGCCCGAGCTCAAGTGAAACCTCTTGGAAGATTTGTTGCCTAGTTGGTAAGGCAACTCGATTGTTATTCACGATCACTCGGTACTGGTTGACGACGTTCTGTTCCGGAACATGACTTAGCTCCGGAAATCGGGTTATGAACGCGTCATGTAGTCGATGTCTGTACCCTGATGGATTCCGTTCCAAATCCGTGACACGGTAATAGGCGCGGACGACAAATTCGTTGAGTTGGTTTGTCCAAACCATACGACGCCTAGGTCTCCCGTCCCTGGTGGTTGACGGCATAACCGCCAAAACATCCAAGGGCGAAGAGCCGCTCTGATGTTGTTGAACGACCCTTAACCGTGTTGGGTACTGTCTTCGTGTCCCTGGGGTCCCATTTAAAGAATTTAAACCAAAGTCCCCAATTTTATTCCCACGAATAATGGGGAACCAGTCAGCCCTGCAACAGAGCCCCAATGTTGCAATGCCCCATGGTTACTTCCAAAGGTAGGGAAGGTATTTGGAGGGGAGCCGCTGAAATACAGTGTAACGTCACTGCAATTCATCCGATAGGCGCGTCGATCCCTTCACCCCGGATTACGGATTTGTTAAGGAGGTTTACTCCCCCTGAACGGGAAGAATCGGTAAGGGAGGACGAACACAAAGGGAAACGTTCTGCTTGTCCGCGGCTACTTATTTACAAGATTAACTTGCGATATTCGTAGCTGACCCGGTGGGTCATGTCATTATCCGCAACCCATGACACGCGCCTGGTCGCATGCAGCTCTGCGTTTGCAACTCAGGTGAGGGTAAACCTGGTACGCCATATAATATAATATAATATAATATATTATATTATATTATATTATATTATATTATATTATATTATATTATATTATATTATATTATATTATATTATATTATATTATATTATATTATATTATATTATATTATATTATATTATATTATATTATATTATATTATATTATATTATATTATATTATATTATATTATATTATATTATATTATATTATATTATATTATATTATATTATATTATATTATATTATATTATATTATATTATATTATATTATATTATATTATATTATATTATATTATATTATATTATATTATATTATATTATATTATATTATATTATATTATATTATATTATATTATATTATATTATATTATATTATATTATATTATATTATATTATATTATATTATATTATATTATATTATATTATATTATATTATATTATATTATATTATATTATATTATATTATATTATATTATATTATATTATATTATATTATATTATATTATATTATATTATATTATATTATATTATATTATATTATATTATATTATATTATATTATATTATATTATATTATATTATATTATATTTTTTTTTTTTTTTTTTTTTTTTTTATGGATGGAGGTGGAAATCTTAGAAAGACGCTGCTGCGCCAGGTTGCAGCAGTGTGTGGGATTCACACCCACTAAAACCACCCCCACTCTTCCGCCCCTCCCCGCGGGACCACCGTGAAGTATTACTTCGCGGGGGAGGCTCTGGTTCGCTATACCAGCTCGTCCATGTTACGTCTCCGTCGCGCCGCCTTCCGAGCTCGATCCAACTCCAGGAGTTTTGTCTGCACCACGGCTACTGCCTCATTTACCGCCATCCAGTTTTCCTCCGACTTCAACATCTCTTCCACCAGGTTGGAGGGCTCGATGTCCGCCCCTAAGATGCTGTTCAACCTCCTTTTCTGCTGCAGAAATCTGGGACAATGGAACATAACGTGCTCCGGGTCCTCGAATGTAGCACCGCATTCAGGACAGTTGGGAGACTCGTCCAACTCGAAGCGATGCAAGTACTTCCTATAGCCACCGTGTCCCGTAAGGAATTGTGTCAGGTGGTAATTCAATTCTCCGTGCTTTCGGTTGACCCATTTCTCGATACACGGGATCAATGTATGGGTCCACCTGCCCTTGTCGGAGTTATCCCATCGTTGTTGCCACTTGCCACACAACTCTCTCCTGATGGCTTTTCGGAAATCCGCATTCACTTCGGCTGGATTTGCCTTCCGTTTTTCGTAGAGCCAGTGTGCCTCGCTCGCTAGAAGATCTATAGGAATCATTCCTGCGATAACACACACTGCCTCCGTCGACGCTGTCCTAAATGCGCTGCACACCCTTAGCGCAATTGGCCGGTATGCCGAACATATCTTCTTCCGGTTGACAGCGTGGTTCAACGCTCCCGCCCAGACAGGGGCCGCGTATAGCAGGATCGACCTCACCACTCCCGCGATGAGTAGCCTGCGACTATACTTCGGCCCTCCCACGTTAGGCATCATCCTTGCAAGGGATGAGCTGGCATTTGCTGCCTTTCCTCGCGCATAGTCCAAGTGTCCCTTGAAACTCAGCTTGGCATCGATCATCACCCCCAGGTATTTGACAACCGATTTTGAGACGACCTCACGATTACCAACCCGGATGGTAACCGTGTTGTTCTTCCTACGGTTGGTAATGAGGACCGCCTCCGTCTTTTCGTCCGCCAGGTCCAGCTTGACCATTCGTAACCATGACTTGATGGCATGAATGGCTTCATTTGCATAAAGCTCCACGTCCTCGGGATGCTTTGCAATTGCAACTACCGCCAAGTCGTCCGCAAAACCAATCAGCGTTGTCTCCTCCGGCACGCGAAGGCCAAGCACTCCGTCGTACATTATGTTCCACAGCAGCGGTCCCAATACAGAACCTTGAGGCACACCTGCTGTCACAATGTACTCCTTCGGCCCGTCGTCCGTCTCGTACCAGAGAAGTCTATCCGAAAAGTAACTTTCGATGAGCCGAGCCAAGTAGCTAGGAGCACCCAGTTTGGCCAAAACGCCCTTAATCCAGCCCCAGTTGGCTGAGTTAAAAGCATTTTTGACGTCCAGCGTCACCAGAGCACAGCATTTGCCCATGGCCATCGCATTTCGAGCCAATTCCACTACCTTTGCTACTGCATCGACCGTAGAACGGGCTCGCCGAAACCCATATTGCCGCTCTGAAAGACCACCCGCAAGCTCGATGAACGGGAGCAGCCTGTTGTATATCACCCTCTCCAACATCTTCCCCATGGTGTCTAAGAGACAAATAGGGCGATATGAAGAGGGCACGCCGGGTGGTTTTCGAGGCTTCGGTAGCAAGACGAGTTTCTGCCTCTTCCATTGGGCGGGAAACACTCCTTCCGCCATGCACGATTCGAATGTGCTTGCGAACCACCTTGGTCTGGCCTTGACCGCCACCTTCAGAGCCCTGTTCGGAATTCCGTCCAATCCCGGAGCCTTGCTGTCCCCAATACGTCTGCAGATTTCCCAAAGTTCCTCTTCGGTAACATCAGGGATCGAGAAGACGTCCTGCTGAGCTGCCAGTTGGGGTTCTCTTTCGTCCTGCTCCTGCTGCGGGAAAAGAGTTGCAATTATTTGCAACAAGAGCCGTGGGCATGTCACTTGAGGTGATTTTCGCCCGCGGATCTTCTTCATTACAACTTGGTAGGCTGTACCCCACGGATTCGTATTAGCCTCCATGCAGAGCTTCTGGTAGCATTCCCGCTTGCTTCTCCGAATGGCCTTCTTAAGGTTGCTTCGCATATCCCTGTATTCCTCCTCACGCTCCTGGTGCTCTGGCCTTCCTCTTGTCCTGTGGGAAAGTCTCCTCGCTCGGAGACAAGAGGATCTCAGGGCAGCGATCTCCGTGTTCCACCAGTAGTTTGGCCTCTTGCCGTGGTGCAAACGTCGTCGTGGCATCGTAGCGTCGCATGCTTCGGTTACACGCTGAGACAGCTGTGTGACCCTTTCCACCGCTGTTCCATCCGGATCATGGGCTCCCTCCAATGCGGCCAGGAATGTCTCCTCGTCGAAAGCTCCGATAGACCAGCCAACGGCCTTAGCCTTTCCACCTCCAGAGCGTCGTTGACTGCTTCCCCGGTTCCCAATGTGGAGGAAGATGGCCTGGTGGTCACTGTGGGTGTAGTGCTCACTCACTTGCCAAGCCATCCCCCTCACCAGTGAAGTGCTAACAAATGTCAGGTCAACGATCGAACCCGACCCTCTTCCTCGAAAGGTGGGCACGCATCCAACGTTGGCCAGCACGATGTCCAGCTCCGCAAATGACTCCAACAGAATTTGACCTCTGGTGTTCGTCGATCGGCTTCCCCACTCCAGGGCCCACGCGTTGAAATCGCCCGCAATGATTTTAGGGCTGCGGTCTCTAGCATCCAACACCAGACTGTCTAACATCTCCTCATATTGTGCTAAGGTTGCACTAGGAGGAGCGTAGCAGCTGTAAATATGGACACCGTTGACCTTCGTCCTTATAAAACCGGCTGCCGGGGGGGCCATGACTTCCTGAATGGCCTGTCTTCCGCACGCCCAGATTGCCGCGTTACCAGACGCATCCACCGCCCAAGTCGCACCGCCGTAGTTTCTGTACGGCTCGCAAATAACCGCGACATCGACATTCGACTCTCGAATGGTTTGCGAGAGCAGGTCCTGAGCTGCCTCACAGTGATTGAGATTGATTTGTATCAATCTCATTTTCCTGTGCGGTTCAGCTCCCTCCTATATACCGGACATCTGCTGCTTCCCGCAATATGCCGGCCGTCCACGCCCTCTTTCCCACTACATAACATACACCGTGGATCTCGGGTGCAATCTTTGATGAGATGGTCCTCTTCCCCACACTTCCTGCAACTCCTCGACCTATCATGCTGGCTAGTGCATGCCGCCGCAAAATGGCCAAAATCGAGGCATCTGAAGCATCTCTTTAGAGAGATTTGTTCCCTGAGCCTGCACACGACCCAACCTACTCTTACCTTGCCCGCGGTAATCAACTTAATAGCTGATTCCGCCGGCAAACCAATAATAGCGGTCTGTGTGCCACCATATGCCTTCTTCATCCTTTTTATGGCACTCTGGTCTATATCGCCAAGATTGAACTGCTGCTTTAGCGCAGCACAGATGTCCTCCCGTGAGGTGACTTCATCTAGGTCCTTGCACTCAACCACTATCTCCTCCGAGCTCTTACCTCAGCTTCCTCTCCAAGTACACTTTCCACCTTCCCGCGGAAGTTATCGGCCGACTTGTCGGCGGATTTATTTAACTCCAGCATCAGATCCCCTTTCTGTGTTCGCCTAATACGGCTCACATTATCCCCCAAATCCTTCAATTGCGGGTTTATTATATTATATTATATTATATTATATTATATTATATTATATTATATTATATTATATTATATTATATTATATTATATTATATTATATTATATTATATTATATTATATTATATTATATTATATTATATTATATTATATTATATTATATTATATTATATTATATTATATTATATTATATTATATTATATTATATTATATTATATTATATTATATTATATTATATTATATTATATTATATTATATTATATTATATTATATTATATTATATTATATTATATTATATTATATTATATTATATTATATTATATTATATTATATTATATTATATTATATTATATTATATTATATTATATTATATTATATTATATTATATTATATTATATTATATTATATTATATTATATTATATTATATTATATTATATTATATTATATTATATTATATTATATTATATTATATTATATTATATTATATTATATTATATTATATTATATTATATTATATTATATTATATGCCTGTGTGGAGTTGCCAAATCTCCCATCAGGCGCGTCCCTTCGTGCGGATAAGGGAATACTCGGCGAATGTGTCATAGCCATGCACACACACGCATCCGGAGATGTGCGTGTATGGGCATGTTTATGCGCAGGCCGGGTAGGTGGGAGGTAAACGCCCACCCGTGGATAAATAATAAAATAAAAATTAATGGATAAATAATTAAATAAAAATTGGCTATGGGAAGGATATCCAGAAATAAAACCAAACATGGAGGAGCAGAAGAAGAATGAAGTTACGGTGCAGGGCTTCGGAAACCCAGTACTGGCGGTTTTTGGGAGTGAGCAAGCGGGCTCCCGGCCGTCGATATCCAACGACCGCAATGCCTCAGTAGTGGGAACCTTGGCTACTGTGGCATCTAATGTTACAAACGTACGGGAGGAACTTGAACTGGCTCCAGTGATGGATCCGTTCAGAAGGAGCTCGATTTTTCGCAGATCCCCTCCCACACGGGCAGAAGCCCCCACGATCGCTACCCCCAGCGGGAAGCGTATAGCGGGAGTCTTCGATGAGGAAGAATCACTGACGCCGATTCACCCGAGCGACGTTTTGACGCTTGCGCAGGAAAAAACGGAAGCGGTCCTCATCACCCACCGCCGTAAAAGAAATTATGCCCGTATTCAAACTGGGAATCATATCATCACTTCTAGCCCTGCGATCAAATACTTAGGAGTGGTGATAGATGGGAAGCTAAGATATAAGCCGCACGTGCAGTATGTCTATGACAAAACAGCCACTGCGAGTGTGGACCTGGCAAGATTGATGCCGAACGTGGGAGGGCCACGGCATGCTTCCAGGTTGTTTATAGCTAGGGTAGTGAGTTCGATCCTGCTCTATGTAGCCCCAGTTTGGGAAAAGACATGGTAGGTTGCACTTAACACTAATAAACTGAGTTCAGTCTACATAACGACAGCCCTAAGGGTGTGCTCGGCATTCAGGACTGTCTCAGATGATGTAGCATTCGTCATTTCTGGAATGATGCCCATTGACATCTTGGCAGATGAGATGACGAATATATCTAATGCGAAGTCTATCTCTCCTTTATCGCAGACGAAGAACGCCGAAAGGGAGAGATCTCTAAATAGATGGCAAGAGCGTTTGGAACGCTCGGGAAAGGGTCGGTGGACACACAGGCTCATTCCTGCCATCAACGAGTGGTTGGAGAGACGCTACGGTGAGATTAATTATAATCTTAGTCAGTTTCTCACGGGGCATGAAGAATATTGCCAGTACCTGATCAGGTTTAAACTAGATACCTCACCCGATTGTCCAAACTGCGATGGAGTCCCAGAGGACCCACAGCATGTATTCTTCCACTGTTCAAGGGTTGCGGAGGAAGGGAGGAACCTAGAGGAGACTCTAGGAGAGGTGTTCCTCCCAGAGAATCCCGTGCGAAGAATGCTAGCATGTCAGGAAGACTGGGATGCGATCAACTCCATGGTCGTATCTATCCAGAGCAAACTGCGAAAGGCAGAGGAGAATAGAAAAGCGCAGCTACGTACGCCGGGTAGAAACGAAAGGGGACCAAGCCAAAATGAACTGACTCCGCCCCGTGATGTAATACCGTATGGTGGTTCCACGGGGCTTGGGGGCGAGTCGGGGGTGGTTTTAGTGGGTAAGAATCCCACACGCTAGCGTGTCCAGGTCTGTGGCCACCGCCTAAAAAAAAAACAAGTTGGGAAACCGGAAGCTGGACGCTTCAGGTACGAAAGGTTTTGTGTATTTCTTAGTACGTAGCATGTAATATATCCATATATTATGTGAGAGTATCCACTTTCGGGTGATATTGACATTCATAGTCTTCAATTTTCAAAGAAGCAAGAAATTTGAGGTATTATAACTTTGTTAGTAATAGTGCGATTTCCACCAACCTTGGTAAGATCATGCTCTATATTATAGCCTATATCACTACAAAATTGGATGGTACTAGGATTAACTTAAGGGGGGTTTCTAACCAATTACAAAAACTTATAGTAATATACTATTATTAACTTTATTTAAACAGATATCGGCATGGAAGGTATTTCGGAACCCAGGCACCATATAGTGACAGCCTCCTGATTTTTTTCAGGTTTTTCGGTTTGGTAGTTTCTGAGAATGGCCCCCTTAAAGAAGTGATCACTTTCAACCCCCCGCGCTCCCCACACTTCCAACGAATGCCCAAACTAAGATCGGCTTTGAAAAGTACTAATCGAGACCTTTAATTCGATTCGCCACATGACTATATTTGATGGAAAAACATTTTACACCCCCCTTTTGCATGTATGGGGACCCCCCCTTAAATTCGACGTAAAAGGATTTAATTGACTGTATGCGTAAGCGTTCACAGTTCCCACCTTTGTACCAGATTTGGTGTCAATCGCTATAACCGTCTCCGAGAAAAATGCGTGTGACGGACAGACAGACAGACAGACAGACGGACAGACAGACAGACAGTAAACCGATTTTAATAAGGTTTTGTGTTTACACACAACTTTGAGCTGTACGGGGAGCTCAAAAGGGCGGTGTACAATTTTTTTTCATCAAATATATTTATGTTGGGTATTAAATGAAAGGCCTCGGTTAGTACTTTCCGAAGCCGGTATTAGTTTTCACATGTTGGAAAGGTGGGGAGTGCGAGGGGTCGAAATTTATCACTTCTTTAACAGACCTTTTCTCAGAAACTACTCAACCGGAAAGTCTGAAAAAAATCAAGAGGCTGGCACTATGTTGCCTAGGCTCCGAAATACCCTTCAAATCGATACCTGTTCAAATAAAGCTAATAACAATACATTACTATAATTATTAGTAATTGGCTGCAAAACTCCCGGTCAGTTCATTCGAGAACCACGAAGTTTTGCGGGAATATAGGCTAGAGCATGATCCTACCAAATTTGGTGGAAATCGCACTATCATAAGCAAAATTATAAAAGGTCAAATTTCTGGCTTCTCTGGAAATTCAAGATTTTAAATGTCAATAATACACGAACGTGGATATTCTCATATTGGGTAACGTGTAATATTGATCCTGACCGAAACAATTGAAGCCATCGTCCATTGATACCAATATACAAAAAGCCTAAAAGAGGCTAAACAAGTTAGAATACTGAGAGCTGGGAGGTTTTGTGTGTGTCACGTTTTTACGTTCGTATGCCTTCATATAGTCCCGGACTCCCAAACATATGGGGTAGCGCAATTGAGTTGCTATTCAAACGATCATAATTTCTGGGTACGGAATTTTTTTATTCAAGTGCCAAACATGTGTGAAAATAATCAAAATTTCCGAATCCATTAACTTTAGTGCGATGTAGCTACTTTTTGCCTTGCCTTCAAACGGTGAAAAAAATGAGTTGCATGCTACACGAATGTGATATTCCGGAACATTGCTCCATCCACATATAATCGCTTTCTTCAGCGCCTCTATACTATACTATATGTTTTAGTCCTCACCTTGTTCCCCAAAAATAGAACAGGTAGAATAGTCCATCGGATTTGCATCTGGCGAATTCGTAAGCAACTGTGTGGATGAAATGAAGTATGGAACATGGTTTTTTAACCATTCTTAGCTCACACGAGCTTTATGAGACGGTACCGAGTCTTGTTGGAAGTACCATGGTCTACGACCGAAATATTTACGTGCCCACGGCTTTAAAACGGCATCCAAAACATTTTCTCGATAATAAGTCGCATTGACTTTGACACAAGATTCGATAAAAATGATTGGAGAGCATCCATCGGCGGGTGGCCATTTGTAGACTCAATTTGTCATAAATACGTTTCATCAAGTAAACACTATCATTTTGAGAGTTTATGAACTGCAGAATAGGGTGATTTTTCTCATCAGAGAACACACGTTCATTCAAGCGTAAGTACTCTTTTGCTCTTCCGAAGCTTTTTTCGCATTCTTGTCAGATTCTGGGCCTTTTGGGAAGGCGTAACCTTCAATTCATTCTTCAATATTCTTTGCATGCTTCGCCGACATTGTGAACCTTATCAACTCTTGACGCCTTTCAGTCGGCTGCTTTTACTTCAGTTAAATCAGGCATGGTCACCTCGGGAATGGCCTCCCATCAACGCATCAGGTGTGGAAGCCACGGCACTTCTAAATTGCAACGGCTAAGTTGGCTCCAAACTCTCTTCCAGAAGTCTTCCGCCTGATCCAGATCAAGTTAACTGTCCCTATGCTACTTATTAATAGCAATAATTTCGCTAACCAAACGATCAGTCAAAATCCTGTGAACAGCAGCAATGATGGAATTAGCTGCCGATGTAAACTTTACGTTTGGGATATTTGGCCCACAAATGGAAAAAGGAAGCCTGGGAGAACCAAAAAGTCTTTGAACTCGAAAAGCACAGGGAGCAACCGCACCAGGCGCGGAAGTTTTAACAAGAAGTCAGAAGGATGAAGCCTTATACACCACGATGTTCATCCTGCCGAGACAAAGAGGGAAATCTGATTTCCGATAGAATGGGCATATTGGAGCGATGGGTTGAGTACTTTGATGAGCTACTGAACAACCAGAACATCGGCGAGTTGGAGGTCCCGCCAACTGAAGACGACGGACAAATACTGCCACCCCCAAGTATAGGAAAACAGTCCGTGCAATTTATCGGCTTAAAAATCATAAGTCGCCAGGAGCCGATGGAATTACAGCGGAATTAGTTAAATATGGAGGCAACCAGTTACACCAAGTGGTTTATCAACTTGTGCTCAAGGTATGGGACAGCGAATCAATACCTGACAATTGGCAACGAGGCATTATCTGTCTCATACATAAAAAGGGAGATGTCAGACAGTGCAACAATTATAGAGGTATCACGTTGCTGAGTCCTATCTATAAGATATTCTCCACTATCTTGCTAGGCCGGATAGAACCACACGCCCAGAACATCATTGGACCATACCAAAGAGGCTTCACTCCAGGCAAATCAGCAACAGATCAGATTTTCTCTCTGCGGCAATCGATGGAAAAACTGTTGGAATATGGACAACAGTTGCACCATCTATTCATAGACTTTAAAGCCGCCTATGATAGCATAGCCAGGGTAAAACTGTATACGGCCATGAGAGAATTCGGTATCCCGACGAAATTGGTAAGACTGGCCAGGCTGACCCTGACCAATGTGCGAGGCCAGATAAAAGCAGCAGGATCACTCTCAAGACCATTCGACATCTACAACGGTCTACGACAAGCGGATGCTCTACATGCGTCCTCTTTAACCTGGCCCTCGAGAAAGTGATCCGTGATGCTGATGTAAATGCAAGAGGTACGATCTTCTTTAAGTCCACCCAACTACTGGCCTATGCTGACGATATTGACATCATGGGAAGAACCACCCGAGACGTACAAACTGCCTTCATCCAGATCAAGCAGGCGGCGCGAGATCTTGGGCTGCACATCAATGAAGGCAAGACAAAATATAGCACCGAAGCAGCACCGAAAACGAACCAACCAACAACATCAAACCGCACTGGTCAAACACGAACAATAAGGATAGGAGAATACAACTTTCAGACCGTTGACAATTTCTCTTATCTAGGGTCGAAAATCACAACCGATAACAACTACGATGATGAAATCCGCGCACGGTTGTTGTCAGCCAACAGAGTCTATTTCAGCTTATAAAAACTTTTTCGCTCGAAACGTCTCACCATAGGGTCCAAGCCTTTACTGTACAAGACAATGAACTTGCCAGTCCTCATGTATTCGTCGGAGACTTGCGCTCTTAGCAAGCAGAATTGGGAGCTCTTGGCCGCGTTCGCGAGAAGAATCCTCCGAAGAATTTTTAGTCCCCTACATGAGGATGGACGATTCCGTAACCTACATAACGACGAAATCTATGAGCGATACCATGACCGTCTGGTTGTGGATAAAATCCGGCTCAATAGGTTACGGTGAGCGGGTCACTTAATCCGTATGGATGAGGATGATTCCACCCGGAAAGTCTATAAGGGCAATATTTATGGTAGAAAAAGAAGACGAGGCAGACCCTGCCTAAGATGCAATGTGGCGTAGGTCAGGACGACAGCAAGCTTTTAGGAATATCGAATTGGTGGACCTCGCGCAAAACCGGGATGTCTGGAGTTCCTTATTAAGACAGGCCTAGACCGGATACCGGTTGTTGCGCCGTTGATGATGATGATGATGTCTGACCTAGCGTCTGGGGGAATCTCAGCATATTTAATAAATGCGACCTGAAATTCAGCCGAAGCGACACTATAAATTGGGTCGACATCCCCAGTTACTAAGTTTCACCTGATTGCTTGGTTCATGGAATGCCTTACAGGTGGAGTACTTGTGTTGCTCTTTGACTAGTCCGGTAAGTTGATGACTCCAGGCCGAGCTCAAGTGAAACCTCTCGGAAGATTTGTTTCCTAATGCGTAGGACAACTCGGTTGTTATTCATTATCACCCCCATTGATTGAGGCCGTTTTACTTCGGAACGGACTTAGCTCCGGAAGTGGGGTTATGACCGCGTCATGCAGTTGGTGTCTGTACCATGATGGATTCCACTCCAAATCCGTGACACGGTAATAGGCGCGGACCATAAATTCATTCAGTTGATTGATCCAAACCATACGACGCCTAGGTCTTCCGTCCCTGGTGGTTGACGGCATAACGGTAAAAACATCCAAGGGTGAAGAACCGGCTCATATATGTATTTCCCAGTCGATTGATAAATTGGATCTTCTATTTCTTTTTCGTCAGCCTTTGTCCCGTTCACAAGCGGGGTCGGCTCGATTTTATTAATAGAATATAATATTTTTTATTAATGTTATTTGGACAGATATCGGAATGGGATGCGTTTTGAAGCCTAGATTTCGTATGGATGCACCATTGTGATTTTTTCAGATTTTTCGGTTGGATAAGTTTTGAGAACGAGACCTGTTATATTTTTGGGGTACACACTTTGATCTGTCGTTCCACAACCAGAAGCATATAAATAAGCCGGGAAATTGTACAAGAGTCTTTGAGTATACGAGAAACTTTCAATATACGTTCTTCCATTCTTACAAATCTACAATTTCGAAAGATTGCTTCGTGTACCAGAAGCTGCGACATAGAACGCGAACCCAGTAAAAGTGACTATAAACTTCGGTATTTTGATAACGCACACTGTAATTTGGAATTCGCATTGCTATCTTTGAAAGTTTCCGTGAAGTCATTCACACTTAACTGTTGTCAATATTTTTGGCTACGTAATTGTTGTGGTGGGTTCAAAATGATCATTTTCTGAGATCAGTAAAATATGAAAAAATGACAAACTAAACGTGACTTCAAAATATTAGCGAAAACAAAGCGAGTTCCTCAGAATATTACCGTCTTTACTAAATGAATTTTACAAATGACTTTTGAAAATAGTTTTGCAACATTTTGAACATTGTTGAGATTGTTTTCGGTCAATTTTTTGGTCGTGTAGATAGTAATGCCTTCTTTTGCGTTCAAATTTTTCCATGACGCCCAACCTTACATTTTCACTGTTGTAAACGTTTGGACATGTTTCGTGGGCTCTATTTTTGAAATTAGTGCAACATTACCAAACATTTGATATGCTGTTCGTGAGCAAATGATGTCAGCAAATCTAGGTATATGAGTGTTAACATTGATATATTGATTGCATTTCATAGGTTTTTCTAATTTCGAAGCTTTATACAAAACTAACCGTTTATATTGATTTTTTGCCTCGAAAATACTCTAAACCGACTGCACGTGTTATTTCCCTTTTCCCAGAGCTAATTGTACTGTAAAATATATACACGTGGATAACTATATTGTCTTCCGAGCAACTAACATTCTCCACTTCTTCTCTATCACTAAAAAGTTCATCGTGAATCGTAGGTCCATTTGGATCTCAAGCCATTTGTATTTCTGCTTCCAGCAAAGACTAATCGCCCTACGTCCAGCAACCACCGCAGCACGTGACGTAATGAGATTATTTAGATGACCCTGAGCGAAAGTTAAAAAAATATAAATATTAGAACAAAACTGCGGACGGGGAGTCTATTTGGACCAAGGTGACTTCAGTTAGAGGTTAAAGAAATCGAACGATTTGATGACGGGTTGAAAAATCTCATTATATCAGTCGATCGAACGATTCACGTTTTCAGCGCATACGGGTATCAGACAGGTCGACTCGATGCCGGCAAATATACCTTTTAGCAATTACTTGACACAACGACCTGCAATTTACTTACCACTGACTATATTCTTACTGCGTGCGATCTTAATGATCATGTGGGTGAAAAGGCAGGCAGCTGCAGATGCCATGGGGGAAAGGGGACATTCACGACATTGTACTGGCTTGTACTTCCTACATCTTATAATGCGAACAGTACATCAATCGATTATATCCTCAAAAGGCGCCGGCATTTTACTATCGTGGCTGACCTTAAAGCCATTTCCTATGAAAGCATACACCTCACCATCAGCCTTGCTTGCTACCTTACGAATTGAACCACCGATAAATGAACGGGATAAATGCACTGGTCCGCCGCGAAAAGAGAAGAAATGATCTCACTTAGGCCATTACCGACTATTAAAACTGTTGAAGAATCGTGGAATCAAGTTAAAAACATAATCCAAAAAGTGGCCTATGCAACCCTTGATGTCGCCAAGTATGGTAAGTAATTCTACAACCAAGATATTTGGGTGAGGAAGACGATGTCCGAATCAATCGTGAAAAGAAATAACTCCACCATAAGTTTCTCGATGATAATCCAGGCGATTTGGCAAATTTACAAGAACACCAGCCGGGAAATAAGGAAGGGGCGATCGTTTTTCGCGAACGGTGTATTACAATGATTTTTACCATCAACTGGGCGCTGTGAATAGCGCGAGCAATTTCGATCGACTTGTCTAACGCCAACACAAACGCACACAGGATATCGAACACTTCCGTTGCGTTAATGACAAGAACGTTATTTGCCTACCGGCATTTTGAACAGATTTCAACGGAAGAATTTTCTTATTTTCCACTTCGACAATCATTGCCAACATTTGGAACAATTCGTCCTGCCGGCGACACTGAAGCCGAGAAAACAATGAAATCGGGGAAAGCAACAGGGCCTGACGACATCGCATTTGAACTTTGGAAAGAGAAGAGCTCGAACATAACACTGTGGCTCAGTGAGTTCTTCTTCGAGGAGGTTACAACACTATCTGGCTCGCAAGAAAATTCAATTCAATTCAATTCATTTATTTAAATAGTGACTTACAACTAGACAATGATTACTTAATGCTAGCTTAAATAATGGCTAATTTATCTTAACTCTATCAAACGGGTGACTATTACATTGTTTGGCCAACCCGACCTTCTCTGTAATTTACTTTACTTAGTATATAATTTTTTACATACATGGATCTTGACAATTTGTTGTACAATCTTGACTTTTCAATACTGCGCCTGCACTAAAGACGCGAGAAGGTTGAAATTTACTTACTTAACCTAACTTATTTTAACTTAATCTAGCTTAATCCAATATATACAATAAGCACTTACAAATGACTTAGCCTCTATCCACTCCTACCAGGCAGGGAGTTTCAAAAAGGGTGCGGATTTTCGGTCTGTGGGATGAACTCACGATTTGGCAGGGCCTTAAGAATGTGGCCAATGGGGAGGTTTTACCCTGTTGGTAGAGATGCCGAATTAATGGGTTGGAGTGGTCCTCCGTTCTTTCGAAGAACCTTTCCATTATTGTGAGAACGTGTTCTCGAAGTGGTTTGACTTTGGCTCGCCTATACACTTCGGCGTTTTTGCCGATCTTTCTGGTTTTCCAGTTGTAAGACAAGCCTGTGCAATGTCTAAGGATTCGGCGTTCGAATGACTCGCATTTTGCCATGGCTTGGTTGGAGCATGAGATCCAAGTTGGTGGTCCGTAACAGATAACGGGTCTAATCAGGGTCTTATACAGTGTCAGTTTGGTTTTGGTGCTGAGACCTACTCTCTTGCGAAGAAGAGAGTAGATGCCACTGCAGACTGCACCGCGTGCCTTGCTGATAGCGAGCTGGAGGTTGGGTTTGAACATGAGGAGTTCATGCAGGGTTACTTCCAAGTATTTGATTGAACTAGATCTGATCACTCATTTTCAAGCGTTTAGCTTTCCTGTGGATGCTTCTAGAACCTAAGTATCTAGATTTTCTCCTAAAAGTGCAGATTTGCGTTTTTCCCTCGTTTATCTTGATTCCCCAACTACGGTAGTACCTGCAGAGGACTACAATGTAGTTCTCAACCGCTTTGGCTGCCCTGTTGGGGTGGAGGTTTGAAGCGAAGATAAGCGTATCATCGGCGAATTGGATGAGGTCAACGCCATCATCGGGGATCGAAATGTCAGCCGTGAAGATGTTGTAGAATGTTGGCCCTGAAATGGATCCTTGCGGTACACCCGACGTTACCGGCAAGAGATTGGAGAATTCATTCCCCACGCTGACATAAAAGTGCCTATCTTCGAAGAAACTTAACGCAAGTCTAATTATCGGGACTGGGAATTCATTGTCTATTAATTTGTATATAAGTCCGTTTACCCACACGGAGTCGAAGGCCTTTTCTAAATCTAACGCACATGCTACTGTGGGTTTGTTGTTGACGTTAAGTCTTGAGACAACAGTGTCGTGAAGGTAGCTCAGTGCTTGCTGGGTTCCGTGTTTGGAGCGGAATCCGAACTGGTGGTCAGGGATAATTTTGTTGAGGTTGCAGTGCTGGACTAGCCCAACTGTCCATGCTTTCTCAAACAGTTTGCCAAGGTTGTATAATAGAGAAATGGGCCTGAAATTGCTTGGCTCGTTGGAAATGCCTTTTTTACGGATCGCAGTTATTTTTGCAACTTTCCACGTGGATGGAAAGTAGCCATTATTAATACAGTTGTTGAAAACTGCTAATAGGAATTTCAATGAGGCTCTGGGTAGATTCTTTATTACAAAGTTCGGGATTTCATCAGGTCCGGCTGACCTTTTACCGTTGAGGTTTTGGGTTAAGTCGGTGAGTTGTGGTAAACTCAGAAAATGTTTCCTTTCACCGTGCTCCGTGCCACGTCTGTCCGCTTCGATGTCTCGGAGCGAACTGGATTCGCAAGAAAACACCACCATTCTAATATGAGAAAATAAAGGTTTGAGTGTGCGCCACACAAACTCAGAAGAACTCGTGCACTGGGCTAAATTACTCCACCACGATGAGAAAACTAAAGTTAGAAGTGTGGCAGGTATTTTAAAACCGTTTGTACTTCTGTTCATAAAGCAAGCACCCGCTCATTACTCCTCTTTCTTTTTATTATTTGATACTATCACAACGGACATCCAATGTTCAGCGCCATATACACTAGTCTGTGCAATTAACATCTTGCTAGCGTCTCATAGCAAAGCTGATATCGAGAAATTTGCTCAAAAATGGAATGATCGACTCATGCTCATGGTCTCATCTAATGGTGAAGGGTATTATGAAATTACTTCGCACATCATGGCAACTTGGATGAAGTGGCATTCCACAACGGGAGTTTTTAGTGATCGAGGTATCAACGATCATCTCAAATCCAAAATGTATCGCAGTGCTGTTTGCCCTGTCGTCCTCTATGATTCTAAATGCTGATCGACTATAAGAGACAACGAACGGCGCCTCGTTGTAATGCAGACGAAGACGTTTTGCGGGACTTGTGGCGTAGCACGCCTGTGACACATTTGAACTGAGGACGTCTGCAGTCCCTGTAGGATTGCACTGATTGTGGTAAAAGTGGGAAAGGCCTCTTGGGTGGCATGCACATTTAATTCGCGCTGGCCAGAAGCTAATTGTCAATGTTAGTTTGAATATCGAGGTCGAGGGGAAACGAACAAAAGGCCAACCGAAACAAAGTTGGTATGATACGCTGGATGGTGATTTGAAAGTTTAACGACTTAAAGGGCGAAAGGCTTAAGAAGAGAAAGAAGATAACTGGACATCTTCAGAAGTAAAACCAATTTAGTATAACTCGAAACAACGGAATGGCTTACTGAATAGATTGAATGCTACTTAATATAAGAGAAATATTTCGGCGACGAAAACATACACAAACTTCAAACATTTTAACCTTTTTATGGTTAGTATAAAACAAAAACTCTTTGATTTCGGTTTCGATTAAATTTTCGCCTTCTGTCACACACAATGTACCGGGAAATCACTTAATTTGTTGACACAAAATTTGGTGAGAACATGTGGTCTGGGAATCCCTTTTTTATGCAATAAGTGACATTACTTTGTGTTAAAATTAAAATAGGGTTTGTCACACAGGTGAACGGAGGCTGCAACATTTATCTGAATATGATCACTTGGGGTATTAAATGAAAGGGCTCAATTAGGAAAATTTATTTTTACTTCTTTCGGTTGTTTGGTTATTTCAATGTCATGCTCAGTTTCTCTAGACGTACATGGTATATACATGCAAAGTTTGCCGGTGGACGAACATATACAGTATCTGTCCATTGATTTATCAACGCTAAAACAATATACAAAATTTCAACTTCAACCAACAATAGAAACTAAAGTTCGCAATCAAGATTAACAAAACATGCCTTTATTATATCTGTGGCACATGTATGTAATGTTGTTGAAGCCTTACCTCTCTTTAGATTTAATATTTTCTAACCCCGCCACCATTTTTAAGGTTTTGTGTGAAACATTATAAAAATCGGTTTACTGTCAGTCCGTCTGTCTATCTGTCTATTTGTTTGTGTGTCACAGATTTTACCCGGAAACGGTCATATCGATTGACACCAAATTTAGTGGAAATATGGGAACAGTGAACGCCCACGCATACAGTGAGTTACATCATTGTATGTCGAATTTAACGGAGGGTTCCCATACATGCAAGAGGGGATGCACATTTTTTTCAGCAAATATAGTCATCTGGAGTATCAAATGAAAGGTCTCTCTTAGTAATTTTCGAAGCCGGTCTTAGTTTTGCGGGGGGGAGAAAGTGATCATTTCTTTAACGGATCCTTTCTCAGAAACCACCCACACGAAAAATCTAAGAAAATCAAGAGGCTGTCACTATCTGGCGTCTAAGCTCCAAAATACCCTCCATACCGATATCTATTCAAATAGAGTTAATAATAGCATATTACCATAATTTTTAGTATTGTTCGTCCTAGAATCACACCAATACTTTTTTGACTTTTTGACGCACTATATATCTATATATTGTTAAAACAAAAGCCCACGCAACCTCTTCCCGCCCAACCAGACAGAGGAGCGACTAACCTAAGGATCGGCTGAAGACAACATCCAAAGGCCCGCATCACAGC
Source organism: Hermetia illucens (assembly GCF_905115235.1). NCBI lineage: Eukaryota > Metazoa > Arthropoda > Insecta > Diptera > Stratiomyidae > Hermetia > Hermetia illucens. The sequence goes on along the minus strand of NC_051852.1, from coordinate 66,905,162 downwards.
AATGATGCGTTTTAACGCAAAGTGTGTGCGATCATTCCGATTGTCGCACACACTTCAAGCAGTGACGCGGTAGCTATAATCTGAAAAGAAACAGGTTTTACATGGAAGACAGTACGAATCGTGACTGAAGTCGTTTAGGCCAGACTATTACCGGACAGAACCCTCCAGAATAAATCGCAAGTTGCAAGGATAACTGCTTTTTACATCTCCATGTATAGTTCAGCCCTAAAATCGGTTTCTGCCCTTTATGCTAATTTTTCGGGACTAATCCCATCACTGAAATCACGGCACAACTTCGATCTATTGCAGTCTAAAAGTCTGCTTCATATCGTCTGCCAAAGGGCTCCGAAGGGATCCGAAAAGTAAAGTTTGAAGTATGGCATGTGTTTCAAAACCGCTTCGTGTCTCTGCTGGTTCATCAAGGAAGCACGTTCTCACCACTTCTCTATATCCTTAATATGGACACGGAATATCAAACGTCCAGCGCCTACACACTGCTTTATGCAGATGATGTTTTCCTAGCATCTAATAGCAAAAATGATCTCGAGCAAATTAGCCACAAATGGAATGATCGCCTCATGCAACACGGTGTCAGATTGAATCTGAACAAAACTGAATTTTCGGCGACCGATCCCCATGAAACAAGCACAATCACTGTCAGCGGCAGTGATCTGCCCAGAACTGATTGATTCAAATACCCCGGGTCAATGCTATCAGCCAATGGAGAACTGCGTTATGAAATTGCTTCACACATTAACGCAACCTGGATAAAGTGGCGTTCCACAACTGGTGTTCTTTGTATTCGACATATCAACGAAGGTCTCAAATGTAAAACTTACCGCGACTGCATATCGCATTCGTGGTTACTACAAGTCTTACGCTTATACAAAATCAACCCGAATGTGGTTCTTCGCCTGAGAACAGCGACGGAGAATTGGAGCACGAAACTACCGGTATCCTCGCAAACCTCAGGAGAGATACCAATCAAGCGTGGCAAGGTGACTCTCTAGGGACGCTGTGGTTTCATTGGGCTTGTGGTGGTACTGATGTTTGCCAAGATACCGATAGCTTCGTGCTCCAATTCTTCTCAGGAGAAGAACCACATTCGGGTCGATTTTATACAAGCGTAACACTTGTAGTAACCACGAATGCAATATGGAGTCAGAGGCTGATTTATAGTCGATGCGAAGTGTCGAGATATTGTTTTTTTTGATAGCCTGCTTTACAGCAACCGTAAGCTATTCTTTACAGCCTCAGGAGCCTTTTGCGCATCCCTTTCGTTCCTCAGCTATCAACTTATGAACATCAAGATGTTCTAAGATTTTCACGTGCAGAACTGAAGTGAAGTCCTTGTAGATGGTAGGAAGATAAGTAATTGGTCGACATTTTGAAGGGCAAGACACCCTGTTCCTTGTGAATGAGAAAAGTTATCCCCTTACTGAAAAATTGTAGAACTAATATCCGATCAACAGTCATCTTATTAAAATGATTTGCCGTACCTGTGAGTGCTTTGGATCCTCTTCAGCCAGAAGTTGTGAACCTTATCGACTCCTCGCGTCTTCCAATTACCTGCTTTTTTGAGGGATGCTCAGCTTCAGTTATGTCATGCATGGTCATTTCGGGGAAGGCTTCGCATGAACGCATAAGGTGTGGGAGCCACGCTGCTTCTAAATTGCAAAGGCTGGATTCGCTCAAAACACACAAATCTTCTGCCCGATCCTGATCGAGGTTGCTTTCAAGACCAGAGTTAATGAGATTTCTATAAAATCCTCATTGGCTGAAGGACAAGGTGTTGTCTGTCCTTCGCTCAAAACTCTTTTGATGCCTACAGATGCGATTGGAGCATACAACAATTTTCTACAGAAGCACCTTGACGATTACTTCGATTGGCATATCAGGTGGTAGTTTCCAATGATGATCGCAATGCATCTGTGCACGCTCGGTGATGAATTTCCAAGAAGTGCTTGCGTGACATGACCAATCTTCTTTCTCAACTTTTCGACTTTTTTGCTGAGCAGAAATACCCAGAATGGTAAATTCCTCTTGCGCATACCTCTGTTATTCGCTCTATGATATTGATTATGGAGACGAATAACCGTGCCAGCTGCAACGTAGACCAGGCTGCGAACCTTCGTTAGTAGTTGTAAACTTTAGTTTTGGGATCTTTTACCTCTGGGAGAATCTTGGTATATTCTGTGAATGTAACCTGGAATGCCGTCAGAGCCTCATTATAAACTGGGTCGCAACCCCCGCCACTAAGCTACTCCTGACTGCTGGGTTCATGGAATGCCGCACAGGCACATGTCATGGGTAGCGGATAATTTATTTATTCTATTTATTTATTTAATTAACGGACAACAAACAGAAAGAATTCCAATCAATTATTGTACTCAGGAGGAGGAGAAAGCAAAAAACCTATCCTACGTTTAAAACTACTTAAAGTAGGGAAGTTAAAAGGACCAAGCTGTTTTGCATTATAATTTCGGCAAAGCCTGGGAATTGGGGCATGAAAATAGACTTCGAGCTCCGCGAAAGGCACGTTCAAAATATCTGCGTTACGTGTGTTATAAGACGCAGGATGGCAGGTGATCTCGTCAGCGGCGGAGCAGTCCATCAGGCCCGAGGAAAGTTTAAAGAATGTGCATAGATCCAGATAGGATCTACGCTGTTGTAGGAAGGGAAGGTTTAGAAAGCGGAGGCGGGAGGGGTAATCCACACGAGGGAAGCTTTTCTTAAAGAAGAGAGAACGGGTGAATTTACGTTGTACATTTTCAAGGGCAAGACAATCACAGTTACGAGTGGGTGACCAGATCACGGAGCAATACTCGAGGGTATTCCTCACAAGGGAATTGAAAAGAGCTAAGGAGTGTTGGATGGAGTCAAAATCAAAGGAGGAGCGAAGAATAAAGCCTGGCAATTTTGCTGCTCGATTGGTGACATCGAGGCAATGGGTGTCAAAGCGCAGCTTATTGTCGAAAGTGACTCCGAGGTCTTGAGTGACATGATCCACCGGGTCAGGTACGAATATCGCAAGATGAACTTCTAAATAAGTACCGGCTTCCAAGCAGAACGTTTTGATTTGTGTTCGTCCTCCTCTAGTGGAGTGAGCCTCCTTAACAAATCCGTAATCCGTGGTGAAGGAGTCGACGCGCCTATCGCATGAATTGCAGTGACGTTACGTGAAAACGGCTCCTTGCTGGACATCACCATCCAGTTCAGCAGGGATATCGGCATGCAGTTAGGTTTGGAGAAATATCGCATAAAAACAACTGTTCGAGGAAAATAGACCGATAACGAAGGATACAGTCATAATAACATCTGAATTGAGGTCATGAATTCGAACGACGATTACAAATACCTCGGCATATTGCAAGCAACAACATCTGCCCTGGCAATTCTGAAATCTAAATTCTTCTTTTCTTCTTCTTCTTTTTCTTCAGCCTTTGTCCCGTTCACAAGCGGGGGTCGGCTCATCGTGTTCGATTTCGCCATTTGCCTATATCGAATGCCTAATCTGAGTGCGATCTTAAGGCTTTTAAATCCCCATCCAGCGTATCAAGCCACCGTTGTTTCGGCCTGCCTTTTGGTCGCTTACCATCCACTTCGATGTTCAGACCAATCTTGGCAAGTGAATTCTCGTTTGCACGAATTGCGTGACCATACCATCGAAGGCGCCTCTCTCGCAATTTTTCTACGATCGATGCAACCCCATAACGATCACAGACATCCTCATTGCGGATGTGATCAAAACGTGCCGCGCCACTAGTCCAGCGTAACATCTTCGTCTCCATTACCGCAAGACGCCGTTCATTGTCTTTTATAATCGGCCAACACTCAGAACCATAGACAGCGACAGGGCGGACGACTTTCCGGTAAATTTTAGATTTGAGATGTTCATTGATACGTAGATCACAGAGAACACCAGTTGTGAAACGCCACTTCCCCCAGGTTGCATTAATGCGTGAAGCAATTTCATAACGTAGTTCTGCATTGGCTCAGTTATGGGCAGACCACTGCCGCTGACAGTGATTGTTCAGATTCAATCTGAGACCGTGCTGCATAAGGCGATCATTCCATTTTTGGACAAGTTGCTCAAAATCTAAAGGTGGCCTGTTCAGGAAAAGTGAAATATTGGCTGCCAACACCTTCGCCATTCCCGTACTTCTATATTCGTGTGGTGTGATACAGTGAAATAAAGCTGATTTGGGATCTGGCAACGGACGAATAAGGGAAGTTCTTGTAAACAACAACATGCATGCCGAAAGATTGAGGATCAACATCCTACATCTTCACGAAGGAAGGGGGTACTTGATTTAGAAACATTGCCCTAGAATCAAATGCAATCTCTTCGTGAGTTTTTATTTAAGAAACAATCCTCTAGCCAATTACACCAGGCCGCCCTCTTGGCAGATGATAAATTGTCTCCTTTGAACTTGAGAAACAGAGAATGGGATCCCATTACGAATGGTACTTCAGTCCAACGGAATATGGATACATATATATATGTATGTATATTGTAAATGAATAGCAATTATCTCGATCTGGCCATCGGTATAACCAAAGTCGTCATCACGTCATTATCCGGGGTTTCACAACTACAAATGTACTGGCGTGGTTATTTCCGTATTCGTGTAAAATCAACATCAACAAAAACGATGTTCTCAAGGTGACGAGCTGCAAACAGTTGGATCTAAGTGAGTAACAATAATTTTGTCGTGTTAGATTAAACAAGCACACATGCTTTGTTATCTAAAAGTATAGGTTTGCACAACCCATTGTACAGACTTTAGCTTAATGCGGAAATAAATGGGATTTACGAGTTGATGTTAGTCTTTTCGCAGTTCAACTCGTGACATCGAACCGAGCGGTAGTTTTCTTGCGTAAGTTCCCATTTGGCACAAAAGTAGTGCAAGTAGTCTTTGATCTAGTAGTAGTTTTGCTTGATTTAGTAGTGTTAGTGTAGTGTCGTATAATTAGACTAGACTCTCCTGTAGTTGTAGTTGTAGACTTTGTGTTGCGTTTCGACACTATGTCGAAGCGCAACGTGGACGTTAGGTCCGTATCCCCCCAGGAGGTGGATCCTTGCAAAAAGATCCACCCTGCTGGGGACGCTGATGACCCCTTTTCACCGCCGGGCAGCCCCGAAGCTGCCTCCATAGACTGCTCTTCCGAAGCGGACAGCGAGTCCGATCTCAGGCTGGCCGACCTCGAGTGCCAGCTGCAACAAGTCAGGGAAACCAACAAGAGACTGATGTGCCATAACATCCGACTCATGTCTCTTCTTGGCATTGACGGCCCCGAAGTCCTCGACAACGAGGAATCCGTTCTCAACCTGGCCAGCAAAATGGCCGTCTACAGGAATTTTTATGCCAGCAACCATGGCAACCAATCCACCCACACACACGAAGCAGAGTCAATGACCTTACAGCACCAATCAACACAACCGTCGCCATCAGAAGTTTCAGTTCAAATCCTCTCCGAATCTCCAATACAACCACACACCCATCCAGCAAACATGCTTCAATCAACCAAACAACCGCTCACACACACACTGATCCAGCAACAACCAACCACCAATACTTCAACCATTCAGCAGACAACTCTCAATCCAACAACTACACCCAACATGCATCTCACCGGAACCCAACAACCTATCACCATCAGCACACCGCAACAACAATCAACAGTGATCCGCAATAGTAACATTACACCTAAGGTAAGTCAGGAAAAATTCCCTCCAATAATAATGCACGCCGACCCGACTGTTACCAAATCCGTTACCTCGAAAATAATTAGTGCTTCCCCTAACGTCTCCCTTAAGAAAACAAGCATCCACTCCACTCATGTGCTCGTCTCGAACCAAACAGAATTCGAAACAACCAAAGCATTACTCAAAGAAGGGAACCATCCCTTCTTTACCTTCACGCCTTCCCACCAAAAACCAGTGAATCTAGTTCTACGTGGACTAGACTTCACTTACACCCCCCAAGAGGTTCTTGATGAACTTCATCGCCTTGGTGTCTCAGAGGCAGTTAGTGTCCGTCCTTATGAGACGAGTTCATCAAGACGCAACAATAAGTCACTTCATCTGTTCCTTACAACCTTCAAACCAGGTTTCCAACAATCCTCACTGTCCAAGGCCCGAGCGATGTTCCATTGCCTTGTCAAGTTTGAAAACGTACAGTTCCACGAAATTGCCCAGTGCCGGAACTGTCAAAGGTTAGGGCATGCGGCTTCAAACTGCAATCTGCCATACCGTTGCTTCAAATGCAACACCCCTCATGGTCCCCGGGAATGCCCGAAAACACAACAACAAAACCCCACTTGTATCAACTGCGGCTCTAACGCTCATCCGGCGAGTTATCGGAACTGCCCGATGTTTGTTCAAGCCCGCGCCCGCCAAAACTCAACCCTCCAACCAACCAACCCTAACACAGTCCCAAATCATAGACCCCACCCCCAACACAATCCCATCCAAATCAACAATCCTATCCCACCCCATCAACAAACACTCTCATACGCTTCCATAGCCCGAAACGCCACTCGTCCTAACACTTCATTCAATTTGGATAGTGAAATCCATTCACTATTCAATATGCCGACTCCTCAGCTTGCCTCCCAACTCAACTCCTTCATTCCCACCTATCATTCCCTTTCCTCTCCCATGGAAAAAAGACTTGCCCTACTGTCCTTCCTATGCCAAGTTTCTCCTAGCAATGTCCACTAAAGTGGTATTGCTCAATCCCAATTCCATTGTGAGTAGACAAAAAAGACATGAACTCCTCAACTTCCATAACACCCATAATCCGCACTTCCTCCTACTCACAGAAACAAGACTTAACTCGACCCACAGACTCTCCTTTCCCAACATCACTTCCTTCCGAACCGACCGCATAAACCGCCCGGGCGGAGGTACAGCTATCCTAGTGTCCAATCACATAAACTCCAATCAAATTTTTGTCCCATCATCCATCACCCCTTCCCTTGAGATTACGGTTATCTCGGTCATTTGCCGTTCTTCTATCACTTTCCTCGGCAGCCTCTACTGCCCAAAACAGATCCTTGACCCAGCTGACCTCACCCGACTTGTTCATTTCCTCAGAGCCCTCCCAGAATCCCAAAATAAACAAGTCTTCCTCATACTAGGCGGCGACCTGAATGCCAAACACAGTATGTGGTTCAATTCCATCCCCAACCCCAATGGCAACAGGTTAGCCAACTGGTATTCCCAGAATTCTCTCCCTCTACAGTTAACCCTTCTCCCGCCCAATCAACCTACCCACCACTCATCCAATTCCCATTCCTTCCTTGACCTATTCTTCGTGAGTAATAATCTCCTCACTCAGTCCCACTTCCCTACAGTTCCCTCCGATCTCCCAACTGTTCCTGGCCTCAGTGATCATGACGGTGTAGTTCTAGAATTTTACACTAATGATCAACTCCCTAGAATCCAACCTAAACTACTTCCAGATTATTCCAAAGCCAACTGGAATCTCGTCAACTACAAGTTAGCTGACAAACTGGCATCCATCTATCTTCCCTCCTACCCTTCTCCAGAGTATTTAGACAATACAATATCCCGAATAACCGAAATTACCCAAGAAGTCTGCAACCAAACCATCCCTATGCGTCCCCTAAACTACAACAATCTCATCACCCTCCCCACCCACATCCTCGACCTAATCAAACTCAAAACCACCCTCCGCCGCCAACTCCACCGCAACAGATACAATCCCCGCTTCAACTTCCTTAAAACCCGCATTGATTCCCTAACACATACCATCCGATCTGAAATCCAATCCCTCTACGCCGAACACCACACCGTCAAACTTTCAGGTATTTCCATAAATAATCAAACATGTAACCAACTCCGCCACATCTGTCCCCGCCTAGCCAAATCCAAAACTCCTACCACCCTTCCCCACAACACTTCTCCTAAAGTCCATGCCGATCAATTAGCGAAAGTCTTCCTCGTAGCCCATCGCATTACCCTCCATCTTTCAGACCCTTCTACCGAATCTTCAGTTTCCCAACACCTCTCCGACCTTACGTCCAACTTCCCAGTTTACACCAGCATACCAATTCCACCCCCAGGCCCCGCTCCCCATTTTTGCGACCCAATCCCATCCCTTTCCCAAGAATCCGTCGAATCCATAATCCTTTCCCGTAAAAACAAAAAATCCACAGGTCCTGACAAAATCCCTACCATTATCCTTAAGAGGTGCGCCAAAACACTAAGTCCTCTCCTTTCACAAATTTTCAATCATTGCTTTATCTTTCACATTTCCCCACTCCTTGGAAACAAGCGCACATCGTCCCCATCCGCAAGAAACAAGAACCCGCATCCAATCCCAATAGCTACCGCCCAATCTCCCTACTCAACTCCCTTTCGAAGATTTTTGAAGTCGCCATCCATGACCTTCTACTTTCCCACATCTCCGATCACGATACCATCCCGAGCTTCCAATTTGCCAACAAGAAAGGTCACGGCACATCACATGCCCTCCTCGTCCTCAAATCCGACCTCTACAAATACCTAAATAATAACATCCCCACCACCGCCTGCCTCCTAGACATTCAGAAGGCCTTCGATTCCGTATGGCACGAAGGCCTTATTTTCAAACTTTCCTTTATCTTTAAATTTCATCCCCACCTTTGTCGACTTATCCTTAGTTTCCTCTCCAATCGCCATTCCCAAGTTAGTGCCCTTATCCGATCCCTATAGTCCCCCTGCAGGCATCCCACAAGGCTCGGTCCTCTCGGCAACCCTTTCCTCTCTCTACACTGCTGATATCCCTCTTCACCACTCCTCTACAGCGCCTTACACAGTCAAAACTCTCCAATATGCCGATGACCTAATTCTCTATACCCCATCCAGAAATATCCGTGCCGCCCAGTCCCGTATAAACCTCTCCATCCAATCCCTCAACTCCTACCTCATCTCCTGGAAACTCCTTCTCAATCCGTCTAAATGCCATGCCATCGTCTTTCGAGGCAGGATAAAACTCACCTTTAAGATGCGCTGCGATATTTCCGACCTCCTTATTAAAAGATCCAATCCTCACCGTTACCTCTACAAAATACCTCGGCATCCATCTAAACTCCCGTCTCTCTCCCATCCCTCACGTTAATTCGATCCTCTCCAACACTTCAACGGGTCTTAAATCCCTATGGCCCATCCTTAATAATAAATCCTCTGTCCGTCCTGACGTTAAGCTCTACTGCTACAAGCTGCTAATACGCCCATTAATGGCATACGGCTTTGTAGCCTGGTGCGATCTAACCTCCCACCAAATGGAGCGCTTACGAGCTAACGAAAGGAAGTTCTTCCGAATATCCCTAGGCCCTTCCCATCCCCGTTCTAACCAAGCCGTCTACAACCGGGTCAACTCGACCCGTTTAGACGTGTGCCTCATCAAATCCCTCATAAAGTTCCTTTACCACTCCCTGAATCATGACAATAGCCTTGTGCGAAATTCCATCTTCTCACACATCAGTCCTACTGACCGCCCATTTCGAACCCATATCCCCCCCTCCGACATCCTAAACCTTCACTCCTTAGGTCGCGTTTTTCGCAACGGTAGGTTAATGTATTACCATCGGCCCTACAACGAACATCGCTCTGACACTGTCTACTCCATCTCCCAATAATTTTAACCCTCCCGTTATGCATCCTTCTCCCATCCTTTTACCGGTAATTTTTCCATACGCAATCTTAATATTATGGGGGGTTTTTCCCGGCTTTCCCCCCACTAGCTTATAAGCTTAGGTTAAGTTGAACTGTATATTACTTTTATTATTAAGCTTTAGGTTAATTTCTAGAAAAGACTAATGTCGTTAGAAATAAGTTCTAGTATTAAGTAATAGCCTTAAGTTTAGCAGTGTAAATAATAGGGTAAATAAATTGAATGTGTTAAAAAATGTTAGTCTTTTAGAGGCTTCCTTTAGAACAAGGTGAACGTGAGTCAAAGTTGTTTTAGTAGTAGTGAAAATATTGGGCGTTCTGGCGGTTGGCCGGAACAAAGAGTGAAGTACCAGCCCTAATCCAAAGTGGTTATTTTTCAGAAGAAGTCATCAACCGCTCCAGGAATGAGGACCAATGGAACCATAGAATACCGCACCAGCAATCGACAAATCAGGGAATAAGACGCAAGCTTGGAGAGTAATCTGGCAGAGTATCCCTGAACTAGCAGGTGACAAAGTGCTTCCGTTCAACACCCAGCCTTTAACAAAAAGTTCACAGTGGTCACAGATGCTAATGGTTTCGCGATTGGAGCCGTGCTATCACAAGATGATCATTGAATAAGCTACGCCAGTGGAACATTAAATAAGCACGAACAAAAGTATTGTACTACGGAAAAAGAATTCGCAATCGTTTAAGCAATCAGCTTATTTCAGCCCTACATTTACTGAAGACCCCATGATTTAATGAGAAAGTAGCGGCTGTACCCCCAAAATAGAGGCATAATTATAAATCCTAAACTGCAAAGATGGTTACTTAAGTTACTCGAAAATCATTATTAGAGTATATAAAGGGGAAAGAAAACATGGCGGCTGACTTTACAAATCGAATAGACGCTAAATCAGGGGAAATTCATGCAGTAGAAGAAAATTTACAAGAAGATGTTATGGCACAAATGCCACAATCCACTCAGAGGAAGAAAAATTTAATGACCATTTCACAATCTTAGACACAATAGGGATTCGTTTTCCTACCCAGACAATGCTCACAAATCATAACAAGTCAGTCAACCGGAAGCTTGACGCTTCAGGTATAAAAGGTTTTGTGTGTCCCTATGTGAGGAGCATAACGTAGTTCTCCATTGGCTTAAAGCATTGACCCGAGATATTGAAATCGCTCAGTTCTGGGCAGGTTACTGCCATTGTCAGAACTGAGCGATTTAAATATCTCGAGGGGCAGGTTACTGCCATTGCCAGAACTCAGCGATTTAAATATCTCGACGGGCAGGTTACTGCCATTACCAGAACTCAGCGATTTAAATATTTCGAGCCAATGCTATCAGCTAATGAAATTGTTTCACACATTAACGCAACCTGGATGAAGTGGCATTCCCCAACTGGTGTTCTTTGTGATCAACGTATCAGCGCACGTCCCAAATCTAAAATTTATTGCAATGTCGTCCGTCTACCGCTCTTTATAGTTCTGAGTGTTGGCCGACTATAGAGGACAATGAACGGCGTCAAAAAGTACTAATCGAGACCTTTCATTTGATACCCCGCATGACTATATTTGATGAAAAACAAATTTACACCCCCTTTTGCATGTATGGGGACCCCCTTAAATTCGACGTAAAAGGATGTAACTTACTATATGCATGAGCCTTCACAGGTCCCACCTTTCTACCAAATTTGGTGCTGATCGCTACAACCGCCTCCGAGAAAAATGCGTGTGACGGACAGACAGATAGACAGATAGACAGACAGACAGACAGTAAACCGATTTTAATAAGGTTTTGTGTTTACACAAAAAGCTAAGGAGAATTAGATTCTTCTTGAATGGAATTTTAATATATCACTCGAACGTCAATTATTCTCGTTAATTATGACGTCAGCATCTTATTTGTATGCCTTAGGATGCTGTTAATTAGTATGAAATTGATAAGTTTGAACTGCTATAACTTTCCCACTAATAGTTGGATTTTCATGAAACTTGGCATGTGTATGCACGAGGCTGTTCTCTATGTCGGTGCAAAATTTAGTTTTTTAGTCAATTTCTAAAAGTTAATAATGTTATGTTAGTAAATTTTTTGAATAGATAGCGGAATGGGACATCTCTCGAAGATTAGATTTCAAGTCTTTTACATAAAATCTTAAGAAGGGCTGCAGATAAGTAGATTCTTCATAAATGCAACTTTAATATTTCACGCGAATGTCAATTATTCCGGTTAATTATGACGTCAGCATCTTATTTGCATGGCTTTGGAAGCAGTTAATTCGTGCGAAATTGTTAAGTTTGGTAAATTTCTAAAAGTTGGTAAGACACTATTAGTAAGTTTATTTGAGCAGATATCGGAATGGGACATATTTGGAGGCCTAGATTCCATCTAGGCGCACCACCCTTATCTTTTTCGGATTTTTAGGTTGGGCAGATTTCGAAAATGAGTCCTATCTCACTTTAAATGCGTACATTTTGCCTCCTTACTCACGTACTTTGCAATTCAAGGCAAAACTAATGTCAGCTTCGGAAAGTACAAATCGAGAACTTTCATTTGATGCCCTACGCGACTATATCCGGTGAAAAATTTACCGTTTCTAATTTCAACTTTTGCCTTCCATCTTTTTATTTTTAATTTCCATTTATTTCAAAATTGCAAATTCATTGTTAATTATGTTTGACTTTCTTCCACAGAAAAAAAAACATTCTTGCACATTCATACTCTGCTCGTGCCAATCATTCATCCCCTCCTCCAAACAAAACATTTCCACATATAGTTTCATGTTTCACTCATGCCATAACATAACCAACCTTCATACGTTCGTAATTTAAGTAGACTATTTACATATCCCAAGCACCTTGGTGTCTATTCCAGCACATTTCACCTCGGGGGGTTTCCTAACCTTGAAGAACGCTAGCAGGTTGTATTTATTACTTGTCCGCGAATAACCCTGTTTAGGCGATTTGGTCAAGTTTTCTCCAGCAGCCGCATCTTTGGAGCCAACCCAATAAAAACAAATCTGCTTGCACATTTAACCTCTTCCGTCGTTACACCACATGCTATGCAAATGGCCTATTTGGACATATTACCTACCAAATGGTGTATTTGGCCTCGTCATGGTTCTCCTCCGTGTCATCACTTCGGATTTGTGTAAACAGCAACAAGTGTCGATTTGCCACAAACAAGACATTACTTTTGATTTTTAAGGTTTTGTGTGAAACAAAACCTTATTAGAATCGATTCGATGTCTGTCTGTCCGTCTGTCTGTCTGTCTGTCTGTCTGTCTGTCACAGCCGATTTATTCGGAAACGGCTGGACCGATTGTCACGAAAATTGGTAAGAGTATGTGATCTGCCGTTCCCTTTACATGCAGCAATTAGCGCCATTTTGTGTTAAGTTTAAGGGGGGGCTCCCCATACATGTGAAAGGAGGCTGCAAAATTTTTTTTACAGAATGTAGCCATGTGGGGTATCAAATGAAAGGTCTCAATTAGTACTTTTCGAAACTGGTTCAACATTTGAAATTGGGTGAAACATAGGAGAGTGTGGGCTCAAAATATGACCATCAAAAAGTGTAACAGGTCTCGTTCTCAGAACCTATCCAACCGAAAAATCTGAAAAAAATCACAGTGGTGCATCTCTATAAAATCTAGGCCTCAAAATATATCCGGTTCCGATATCTGCACAAATAAAGTTAATAATAGTGTATTTCTACATTTTAGAAATTTACCCGGCACCCCCCTTATGTTCATCCCAGAAGTACAAAAATTAGCACAGGTGTAACGAAGAGCATGGTGCACAATTTGGTCAAGTTTGAAAAAAATCCAGCTATTATTAACAAAGTTATAGGGGGTAAAACTTTACCATTTTTGTGAATTTCGTGCACTTTACAACCTGCATGACGTCATCATCACATATCAATTCGTCAATACCACAACGAAATAAGTTCCTATGAATTGGGTGGAAAAGGAGTATTTTGTTTTAGTTTTTATTCATTTGTATGTGAATATCAATTATTCTAACGAGACATGTGTGTATGTAGGTATATAGTATATGCATGCTAATGGACTTTGCGGGTAGTGCGATCAATTGATATACGTGCATATATGTGTACAGTATTCAGAAATAGGCAGTTTGTTTTTTTAGGGTGTGCGTAATATCTACGACTGTAATATGTACGTATATCTCGTAGTTTGGAAAAATATCAAGGAGTATGTTGGATTTGTAGCTATATACGGATAGAAAAATGTGCGTTGAAATTTCTTACATAAGATGAACACAAAACCTTTATACCCGAAGTGCGAGCTTCCGGTATTCCGACTTCTTAGTATTCGAGAAGTCTCCGGAAAGAGTTAAAGTGTTCTAGTCGAGAATTTAATTCGCCTTTAGATTATACAGTCGAACCTGGATATAAGGAATTGCAAGGGAAGCTCACTTAAATTCCTTATAAACAAGTTTTCCATTTATCCAGTTTTCCTTATACAGAGGCTTTCAGCAAAAAATTCCTTTTATCCAGGTTTTTAAAATCACCTGGTGTATTTAGTATTACAGCAACTTTGAGTTTTCATTTAAATACAAATAAATAATCCGCATGATAAATAAAATTAAAAAGAGTATATCAATATCAAAGATTCTTTATTTCATAAGTCGTCACTGTAATCAGTCGAATACATAAATGGAATGAGTGTCTATCTCATAGATATTAAGTTTTGAAAAAATCAAATATTTTTGTTTGTTTATCAGTGACCACATTTTCAACGTTTCTTTCAAGAGCGATAATATTTTCGAATATCTTTGGTTCGGTTTCACGCTGTTCAAAAAATTTTGTTAAAGTATGCAGTGCCTCTAACGCTTCCCTCTTCTTTACAAGTTTTATTTCAAGAGTATCGCCGTGATCTTCATCACTATCGTTTTCATTGGTGTCACACATTTGGAGGGTGCTTACAATGTCGTCGACTGTTTGCTCTCCTGTAACCTCGATATTTTCATCGACGTTTACATAATCTTCGAAGCTAGGTACCCTCTCACCGGCATTGGAAGTTAATTCAGACCACTCTTGGAATGAAGGCCGTAACTCCTCATGTGAAGAGTCCCATTCGGAATATTGGGGCTCTTGTAAACCATTTATCCTGAACCCTGCTTTCCTAAAACAGTTAGCTATAGTGGTCTGGGTTACAGATAACCATGCTTTTTTCACAAATCTCATTGCGATGAGAACGTTTATTTCCAAGTTACCGTTGCTTTCGAGATTTGTTAAAATATGGCGAACAACCTCCCGACGATAATTAATTTTAAAATTTTGAATCACTCCCTGATCTAGGGGCTGCAGCTTGCTGGTGGAGTTTGGAGGTAGGTAGACAACTTTTATGTGTTGTAGTTCATCTGAGCTGTAATGGGCAGTACAATTATCGATAAAAAGTAAAATTTTCCTATTTTCGAGGCGCATCTGAATATCGATTTTCTTAAGCCATTCCGAAAAAAGTGCTGCAGTCATCCATGCTTTGCTATTGTTTTTGTATTCAACAGGAAGAGTTATCACGCCTAAAACAGAAAAAAATCTATAGTATTTTAACTATCGACTCATAACCTTTATTCTGTTAATGTCATTTATACAGTAACAGCGAACGAAGAATCTTTTACTCACCTGCAAAACATCTGGGTTTCCTTGACTTGCCGATAAGAAAAACGGGTAATTTCTCAGTGCCAGTCATGTTCGCACATAAAAGAATAGTGACACGTTCCTTGCTGTACTTCCCACCATGACACGAAATTCCCTTAAAGGTAAAGGTCTTATCTGGCAAGCATTTAAAAAAGAGCCCTGTTTCGTCTGCATTGAAAATGTCGTTAGGAGAATAATCTCCCAGCAAAGCGGGAAGATCGTTTATCCACTGGCTACATGCGTTGATGTCTACAGCACCACTTTCACCAGAAATTTTTTTAAAAATAAGATCATTTCTTTTTTTAAAGCCATCCAACCAACCGTTGCTGGCGCAAAAACCTCCAATCGTCAACTTCCTAGCAAATTCTTCAGCTTTTTCTTTCAAAATCGGTCCATTTACAGGTACATTCTTGCTTTGGCACTGTTTCAACCACTCCACTAAACACTGTTCCAGATTCGGATATTCCGAATTACGATTTCTTTTTATTTTGCCATGTCCTTCAGAACACTCTTGTTTGATTTTGTCGCTTTCTTTTAAAATACGACACAATGTCGACAGCGGCACGAAATATTCCGCGGATATTGCATTCCGAGTTTTTCCGTTTTCAAACTCCTTTATCAATTTCAATTTCTCACTTAAACTTAAATTTTTTCTCTTGTTTTCGGACATGACAGCCTTTTATTATTAAAAGAAACAAAAGTTATAGCGGCAAAGGAACAGTAAAAGGTTTAATTTGCAAGTGAAAGAATCGTCACCACTATCACCGAGTTTCAAATTAAACTTTGAATAAACAAAAAATTTCAAAACGTGTCACAATAGAAAATTGCACGATTCTAAGAAAAAAAAAAGACCTTCCCTTTTTGTCGTTCAGGGGAAAATTCCATATATAGAGGTCATGACAACTGAATAACATAAAAATTTCCATTTATAGAGGCTCCGGAAAAAAAATGAATTCCTTATAAAGAGGTTTTCTATTCCATATATAGAAGTTCGAAAAATTGAAAAATGTTATTTTTTCTTTGAAAATTGAAGGTGCACGAAAAAATGTTCCATTTAAAGAAGTTTTCCTTATATCCAAGTTCCTTATATCCAGGTTCGACTGTATAAGAAGTTTTGAAATAGAACAGTCAAAGTAAAATATTGTTTTTTGGAAATAAAGTAAGTTTTTGAAAGTGGAAACGCGAGTGTTCATAATAAGTCCAAGAGTTCAAGAGTTGAGCAACGACGCAAGTAATAGTAATAAATCTTTAGTTTTTCCTGTTCAAGATTTCGAATACCCTAGCGTTCCACAGCTAAGTTTCGGCAGCCCGGAACAAGAACAGCCACTGCCATCAAAGTTAAATCCAAGAGCTAGTGCGCGAGGCCGTCTAGGATATCGCGGAAACAGCTGGTCCTTCGAGTCGGATGCGACAATCCATCACGTAAGTTTTTACACAAATTAATCCTATAAAATAATATCCCTTGTTTAAAAGAAAAATAAAGTGCGGGAACATAAAGTTATCAAATTAAAAGTATTGATTGTGTTCCTCCTACACAATATTAAACGACACTGGAACGGCACGTATAAAAATCCTCTAACATCGTTGGTGTGAATTTTTGTGGTGTTGTTGTTGTGGGCGCGTTCAGACCCAAGGCAAGGTCCTTATATTGTTGCGCCTCCCACGTTTTCTGTGTGTAGTTCATATATACTGTCCGTGCGAAACGGAAATATAAAAATTAATTAATTGATCGCCAGTTGAAAGATATTGGTATAATAAAAATGGATATCCAGGAGATCATTGAAGCTCTGCAGAAGCGGGTATTAAAAGTTGAAGAGGTTCAAGAAGCGAACTAAGAACGCTTTGAAACCGCGTGGAGTGAGTCCAGCAGATCTATTAATTCAGAACATAAACGGCTCCTATTGCTGAATCCATCGACAAACTTAATATACTTCCGAGAGAATAAACTGGGACTCATGCAATCAGTTTATTTGAAAGCAAAGGAGCTCGTTGAGACAGTTAATCCGTCTCTTATTCCTGAGGAGAGGCAAACAGAAGCCGATCCGTTACCTTTGGGGCCAGCTAGGGAACAAGTCCCTAAACTCCCGCAAACCACTCAAAACTATATAGATCCCGGTGAGGGAAGTTCAAATAGGGGGGCCGCCCCAAGACACATTGAAACCGAGTCATTAGAACGAGACTTGGGCCTAGACGTCAACGACAGACTCCAAGGTGAAGCGGCAGCTCGGGACCTGTCCAGAAGTTCAAGCAGGTGTGAAGTTGCGTTCGGAGGGGCCTGTAATACAGGCAGACCAAATTACCAAACGTGGAGAGACGAACCGCGTACATCTAATCTTGGGCCCTTCCCCCCCAAATACGACCGGACTATTTACTAGACCCTAGACATCTCCGCCCAAAATATTTGCGGACTCTTGGGCCAAACCGTTCAGAATCCCTTTTGGATTCCGGCCTAACCATTTTTCCCCCTGCAACTCAGGATATGGATTTAAACTCGCCCCACCAATCTCAGATATTCCAATATTCAGTAGGAATATCAGTCAATATGAGCCATTCAAGAGCCTATACGATGGTTTTGAAATCGGTTTTGCGGAGCGCTTAATTATGCTTCAGAGTAAGTTGAGAGACGATGCAAAACGTGTAATCGATCATTTAGGGATATACAGAGAAAATTACCAGCAACCATGGGTTCTTCTCGACCGAAGATACAGTAATCGACGGGCCTTAATAGAAAAGGAAATTCAAGCGTTAGTTGATTTACCTCAGATAAACCAAAGGGAGGCTAGATCGCTGGAAAGAGCATTGGATACCATGCGTTCCGCAGTTCAGAACCTACGGAAAGCAGGATTCAATGCAGATGAAGGTATTCCATTCATTCCATTCGCCTTGACGAGGAAAATGGATATGACAACTCGGAGGGAGTTCGACTTAACGTCGCGAGAAGAATGTCCGTTACGATTAATGGCATCAACCAGTTTCTAGAAAATAGATATGTGGCCATATCCCCCGGTTAGGATGGTCTAAGTGGGATATCCAAAGCGGGAGGATCTTGGGAATAAGATAAAAACCCAGAAGGAGATAACCTTACTCTCCAAGTCGTGTGGTGAAATGAGAAACTGGACTAAATGCTTCTTGTATGTATGGGGAAGCACTTCACAGCCTAGTGTCCTCAATTCATTGATAGTACTGACGAGGAGAAACTACTTCGCCGCTATCATGTTTGCATTTACTGTGTCTCCTACAAATATATAAGGGGGGGAGCGTGCAATAAACGCAATAAACTCCAATGCGAAATATGCAAAGGGCAACATCTTACTGCCATGCATCCCTGCAAAGGGGATAATCCGTCTTCTGCTGTTCATCATCAGTTCGGTGTTCGATCGATCAAGGCAGCCAAAGCAGCTATATAACCAAAGATCTAGTACAGAAACTTCGGTTAAAAAAGAAAAAGGCCAACATCAAGATTTCGGGGGTACGTGGTGGGTCAGCAGGGAAAGCATCAGCGGTTGTGTGTCTCACCCTTAAATTGGACGATGGTTCCGAGGTCAGCACTAAAGCGGTAGTAGTCATACGGGTAACTAAAGCTCCCCTTCTACAGGCACCGCAGCGAGTAAAGGCGTTGTTGCAAAGGAGGAAGTTGGCGGACCCCATAACGGAACATGTATCTATTGTTCCAATTTTATTGGGGTCTAGTATCCTCTCACAACTTTTCGTGAATGGAGTGGAAACCGTAGATAGTTTTCTGCTCCAGAACACGAAGTTGGGATGGATAGTGTCTGGCCCGGCGAAATCTTCGGTATCGAAGTTCACCTCAACGCATGTCACTATCAAGGAATGGGAACAGGACTTAAGGGCTTTTTGGGATATGCCCCTAAGTGGAGATGAATCTAATCGCATAGAGGACAAAATTTGTGAGGACCTATTCGTAAAGGGTCATTACCGAAAGAATGATGGCCGGTACGTGGTACCGACAAGATAATAATAAGCTAGGAAACACCTACCACAAGGCTGTGCAGCACTATCTCGGTTAGGAGAAAAGGTGGTTGAAAAACAAAGACCACAAGCTCAAATCGGATAAGTTTATGAGAGAATATTTGATTTGGGCCACGTGGTCCGCATCAACTTAATGTTGGACCGGACCCCATCATTCTCAAAACGAATATTTTCAGCTCTGGCCAAGCTGTCGTCAATAAGGCGGATTTGCGCTCAATATAATTCGTAGGCATGTCCTGTTCTGGGTATCTACAGAAGCGGTATAAATGGAAGGCCTCCGGTAGGCAACTGAGGGCAAGTGAACTTGTTCAAATCAAAAAAGTGGTCACAGGCCATTAGATTGGAAGACCGAGCGAGTGTTAGAAGTTTTTCAGACCCACAGGTACCATCCGTCAAGTAAAACTGAAAATTGCTGGTATGGACAATATACATCGGGCCGTGCATCAGCTCGTTTCCCTTCTTCCAGAAGAGGAAGCTGAGCTCTCTCCAGCGCAGAAGGCAGATAATGCATTAGAACCGGACAAGGTTCCAACTAACATTCCCTCCTAAACGCGGAGCAGAGTAGGATGGAAGCCGTGGTCTCTGGCGGAAATGGGCACTCTGCTGTGCATATGCCTTATGCCCGCCACAGTGGTGTGCTGGGCAGTGGACCCGGTCTTGGGAACCAGAGTTTTGGAATTCGGATTAGTCCAGGTGAAAGCATTGGACTTAAAATACACTATTGCAACCTCAGTAAACCTCTCGCCTGATCTCGACATAATGTCGCAACAGCTGGAAAAGTTCCATAGGATATGTGAGCGACAGATGGTGGAGGAAGTCCAAGAACATTGTAACGAGCTGAAACTTGCAAGCGAGCTGCCAGTCGCTGATGTTAATCGGCAGTTGACCGCTTCCTATCGAGTTAGGCGGGCCTTTGAGATAGTCCCCATTATATCAAGTAGTTTATTGAAAATAAGTGCCAAGTATATCCCAGGTCTCTTAGCCGCGGGGACAGTAGCTTACCATAGTTATCGGGACAAAGCTATTCGCAAGAAAATGAAAGCTCTTAAACATCAGCAGACAAAAGTCGCAGCCTTGACGTTAAAAATCACAGACCTAGAGTACCATCAGGTGGAGAACCAAATAAATCAGCTAATGGAGCAGCAGGGGAAAGAAATGTTAAGGTTGGAACTGTCGGAGTTCTCCCAGGGAGTTAAAACATTAATTAGCGAAATCGTCGCCAAACATGAGCAATTACGTAACATTCGACCCACTAAGAAACTGGCGGCTTTTATAAGTCAGGTTAATAAGGAGGTCCTCAGGGTAGCCCCCTCCCCCACCGGATTCTAAAAATTACTCTTGGGACTTGGGAACAACGGTGTCATTCCGCATCCTATTCGTTGGGCCCGATGCGGGTAAATTTTTCTTCGAGGAAGAGTCTACAGAGATCCTTCCTCGTCTGTATGCCGGCGCTCTGTTTTTAAACACGCAAAGTCAATGCCTGATGGTTCACATTTCTATTCCGTGGTACATCATCGTGAAATTGAGCTGATGATGTATTCCATAGGCATTGAATCGCTTCCGAGTAACTTGATTACTAACATATGTACCACGCTTAAGTGCACAATGCGCAGAAAAGAAAAAAAACATGCTTAATATGAAATATAAATATGTAATTCTACTTAATGAAACTATGAAAATATAACTATGTAATACGTTCTGTACTTAAAAAAAATTGTCGGCCCTTCCGCAAAGAGGAATAAGTTAGGAATAAGTTTTGATATGTACTAGCAAGACAATCGACTTTTAATATCATCGAAACGGAGATTACCCGGAGGACAATTCTACGTCGATCGGAGATCTACCAGGAAAGACTACCGAGGGAAGGGATTAATAAGGCGCTACGCACCACTTAGGGGTTTCCGATTCGGGCGCCGTCACTTCAAACACTAGGTGGAGATGGATGGCCTTACACCCTTGAAATGGTAGCTGGCAGCGAGTGACACAAATACAAGGGTTTTCATAACCAGACACTTGAGACCGCTTGCCATTAGAGAAAAATAACAGTCAAGGTCAAGGTTGAACTTTTTTTTGCGCCGGAGGATGTTTAAGTGATTGGCCAAGTTTTCTCCAGCAGCCGCATCTTTGGAGCCAGTCCAATGAAAACAAATCTGCTTGCGCATTTAACCTCTTCCGTCGTTACACAACATGCTATGCAAATGGCCTATTTGGACATAGGGAGATTCTTTTCCGTTGTTGCATCAGCATATTACCTACCAAATGGTGTATTTGGCCTCATCAGGGTTCTCCTCCGTGTCATAACTTCGCATTTGTGTAAACAGCAACAAGTGCCGACTTGCCACAAACAAGAAAATAAATAATAATAAACAAGTGTTCTTGTGTTGTGCACCAGAACACTTTCGAAACTAATGTGTAAACACGGAAGGGTCAAAGATAGGTGAATTAAAGAATGACATTACTTTTTTTAGTATTCGAGAAGTTTCCGGAGAGAGCTAAAGTGTTCTAATCGAGAATAATTTACATGCGCGGTTGTTCTCTAATTCGCCTTTAGATTATATAAGAAATTTAGAAATAGAACAGTAAAAGTAAAATATTGTTTTTTGGAAATAAAGTAAGTTTTTGAAAGTGGAAACGCGAATGTTCATAATAAGCCCAAGAGTTCAAGAGTTGATCAACGACGTAAGTAATAGCAATAAATCTTCAGCTTTTCCTTTTCAGGAGTTCGGCACGAGAGCAACCACGCCATCAAAGTTAAATTCAGGAGCTAGTGCGCGAGCTTGCCCAGCGCCCAAGCAGAGTAGCCCCTGGGCGAGGCCGCTTAGTATATCACCGAAACAAACCCATGTTAGCAAAAACAAACATATGTACGTATGCTAATAGTTTTCCATGTTCTGTGTGGTTAGTTACGTATTAACAAGTCGGGAAACTGGAAGCTTGACGCTTCAGGTATAAAAGCTTTTGCGTTTCCCTATGTGAGGAGCATAACGTAGTTCTCCATTGCCTTATAGCATTGACCCGAGATATGAAATCGCTCAGTTCTGGGCAGGTTACTGCCATTGCCAGAACTGAGCGATTTAAATATCTCGAGGGGCAGGTTACTACTATTGCCAGAACTGAGCGATTTAAATATCTCGACGGGCAGGTTACTGCCATTACCAGAACTCAGCGATTTAAATATTTCACGTCAATGCTATCAGCCAATGAAATTGTTTCACACATTAACGCAACCTGGATGAACTGGCATACCCCAACTGGTGCTCTTTGTGATCGACGTATCAGCGCATGTCCCAAATCTAAAATTTACTGCAATATCGTCCGTCTGCCGCTCTCTATAGTTCTGAGTGTTGGCCGACTATAGAGGACAATGAACGGCGTCTTGCGGTAATGGGGACGAAAATGTTGCATTGCACTGGTGGCGTGACATGTTTTGATCGCGTCTGAAATGAAAATATCCGCGATCGATACGGGTTTGCACCGATCGTGGAAAAACTGCGAGAGAGGCGTTTTCGATGGTGTGGTCACGTAATTCACACTAACGAGAATTCCACAACCAGTATTGGTCAGAACATCGAAGTCAATGGTAAGTAATTAAAATGACGGCGAAAACAATGGTGGCTTGATACACTGGATGGGGATTTGAAGGTCTCGCGATTACATCCTGATCAGGCATTTGATAAAATAAAATGACGAAACCGATCACGACGAGCCAAGCCCGCTTGTGAACTGAAGGCTGAAGAAAAAGAAGAAGATGTGAGGAGCGATGAGCCTGACAGTCACATAGTTAAAAATTCTATTGGCCTCTATTTTTTAGAAAGTTATTTAAATAAATCATTTGATGGAAAGCACTGTATTGATAATATTCAACCTCATACGCTTCACACTCTGAGTTTAATATTATTAGCAAATGCCAAGAATTTAACATCCAATGTAAATAATCAACATCAAATATAAAAAAGGGCTAAGGAGAATTAGATTGTTCTTGAATGGAATTTTAATATTTCACTCGAATGTCAATTATTCTCGTTAATTATGACGTCAGCATCTTATTTGTATGGCTTAGGATGCTGTTAATTAGTATGAAATTGATAAGTTTGAACTGCTATAACTTTCCCACTAATAGTTGGATTTTCATGAAACTTGGCATGTGTATGCACGAGGCTGTCCTCTATGTCGGTGCAAAATTTAGTTTTTTAGTCAATTTCTAAAAGTTGATAATGTACTATCAGTAAATTTTTTGAGAAGATACCGGAATGGGACATCTCTCGAAGATTAGACTTCAAGTGTTTTACATAAAATCTTAAGAAGGGCTGCAGATAAGTAGATTCTTCATAAATGCAACTTTAATATTTCACGCGAATGTCAATTATTCCGGTTAATTATGACGTCAGCATCTTATTTGCATGGCTTGGGAAGCAGTTAATTCGCGCGAAATTGTTAAGTCTGAATTGCTGTAACTTTGGCGTTAATGGTCAGATTTCGATGAAATTTAGCACATATATACGAATTATTGTCCTCTATGCGGACACAGCGGAAGTCCTAGGATGAATTTAAGGGAGGTTTTTCAGTAAATTTCTAAAAAATGGTAATATACTATTAGTAAGTTTATTTGAACAGATATCGGAATGGGACATATTTTGAGGCCTAGATTTCATCTAGGCGCACCACCCTGATTTTTTTCGGATTTTTAGGTTGGGCAGATTCCGAAAATGAGTCCTGTCTCACTTTAAATGCGTACATTTTGACTCCTTACTCACGTGCTTTGCAATTCAAGCCAAGACTAATATCAGCTTCGGAAAGTACAAATCGAGGCTTTTCATTTGATGCCCTACACGACTATATCCGGTGAAAAAAAATTTTGAATCTCCCCTTTGCATGTATGGGGAGCCCCCCTTTAGACTCCACCTAAATTTATGCCACTCTTTATATGCGTGGGATTTCATAATTTCCATGTGTCCACCAAATTTCGTTGGGATCGGTTTAGCCATTTTGGGGAAAAGTGCGTGTGACAGACAGACAGACAGACATTGAATCGATTTTAATAAATGCTGGCATTGGATCGGGTAGTCAAGTATGCAATTTCGGTGCTGCTACAATTTTAGGACGAGGTAAGTATATTATAATTACAAAATCAATTATTGCTTTCTGTGTCCTATACGGTAGAGCATATCGTTGGAGGATCAGTTGGAATGGTCCGTTGCCGCCAAGTCCCCGGGCTTTTGTCTTCTGGTGAGATGTGACTTACAAAATTGGATCTTTTTTCTACCCACATGGCTGCCTATTTAACCACACTATGAACCCAACCACTATGACGCCAAATACAACGCCAACCCCGGTGCAACCATGAGGCATATAGTTCTGAAGAAGACTGGCACCGTCGATCTCCTCCTCGAACTTACGCTTGAGCTCTGCTATAGTTTGGGCTTCTGAAATTGAAAGTTCAATCCCGGTTTGCGATGATTCAAGCCGTGGGGTTACAATGTCATTCTCTTGTGTACAATTAACGGTGATGGTTCGTAGAATCTCTTGAACTTTAAATGAAACCGTATCCAGAGCACGGTAATTTAGTTCCACTAGGGTAACAGGAAACCTTATTTCCAGATCAGTGCCATTGCAGTTGATCGAGATCGTTCGGACTGTCCCTTGAATATAACCCCAATATTCGGTTTCACATGGCTGATATACGTCCCATTGACCTACGGCTTCAACTCACTCCAGACGCGTAATTTGCTATTTCCCTGTAAAATTTCTTTAATACACGGGAGCCCAAATCGAATCAGCCTACTTTCATAAAGGCGCGGAAGAATTTCCGCATCCTCCTCAGAAAAGAACTTTTAGTTCTCAGGCCTTGCAAACAACACTTGAGAGGGTACTGCTACCTCAAGATCCCATTTATAGTTCCTCGTATCAGGAGTCGCGCTAGCCGCCACATGCTTGAATTTTTCCTTAAAAGCGAGAGGAATTATGTACTCTATGGAGACGAGCTCATTTTAAAGTCATGCTGCCACTGGATGTATCTCAAAGATCTGTTCGGGATTGTCTGGTTCTGGCAGAACTATTCCAGGGACCTCTTTATTGATACGAAAGACGTACTCAGTTAGTTCTTTTATGGGTCGAATTTTAAGGAGTTGATTATGCTTGGCTCAAATCTCTCCTACTAGGGTTCTAATTCCAATAGAAAATTGTGAGATTTCCTGCTTGAGCATGGATTTCCCTTGCTCTTCCATCAACTTGTTATTTGTCCCTCAACCTGATGGTATTCTAGGTTCGCGATATTGAGCATCATGGCTGCTGGCTGCTGATGCTCCATAGTCTCTACCTCTTGGCGTATAGCTACATCTCGATAGCTGAGATAAGTTACATTCACTGCTGCCGTCAGGCTAGGTATATACTTGGCGGTCAACTTCACAATGAAAAAATCCAAATCCCAGGGCCCTCTATACGCGTTTGATATTGTATGTCCCTGTTAAATCCTAGCTGACATCAGCAGCCTGCAACTCGTTTGCTGCATTGAGTTTATCGCAATTATCTCGAATTTCACCTTTTGCGGTGCCGCTCACAGATTCTTCGGAATTTCTGCAATTGCTGCGCAATGAGTTCCAGGTCCCGAGTGAGGTTTACCGAGGTGGAAATGGTATATTTCAGATCGAAGGCTTTTACTTAGACAGAGCCGAGATCAACTACCCTCGTTTCCAGTGGATCCAGTGATCCACCGACCTGGGGGTCATCCCGGCTGGCAACAGAAGCAGACATAACAGAATCGCTACTTGTACCATTATTCTTCGTTTTTGCTTAGCTATTCCCCGTGTTATTGCTGCGGGTCCCGTTGGCATCGGGCCTGGGCTCGGTGCGTTGTTGTCTACTTTAACTTCCTCTTCTGGTAGGAGAGGAGCAAGTTGATGAACAGCTTGATGAATGTTGTCCCTACCAGCAGTTTTAACCTAACTTGCCGTACGACCCGTTTTGAATCGGGATAAACATTCCAGTACCCGCCCCAATCTCCAGTCTAGTGCGAAGTGACCATTTTCCTTGATCAGCACCAACTCCCCCTCGTTCAACTGCCTTCCACCTATATCGATTTTGAAGATAGCCCAAGTAGTCCTCTTTTGATTGCCGGGAGGTCTCACTCCATAGGGGTGATAAAAAGCTTCTCTGAATAAAGAAATGGGCTGGCGTCAACATCTGCAAGCCCTAACTATTATCAGATAATGTATGTAATGGCCTACTATTCAGGATCAACTCCCACATACAAATAGCTCTATAAAACTTGTCGTACGTCAAATTGGATATGGAAGACATTTGCTTTACATATCGCTTCACGCTCCCTACTGCTGCTTCGAGCAGTGCTCCAAAATGATTGGCACTTGAAGGATTGTGATTCCACACAATCTGTTTTGGGACCATATCTTCCTCAATCTCGGACGTTAATTTATGCCAAGCCCCTTTCAACATCATCGGCGCTCCGACTAAATTCGTTCCGTTATCGGAGCAAACCGCACCTTCTTCGGCAGATAAATCTCTGAAAAGCAGCGAGGAAAACGTACGTGCTCAGATCCATACATATCTCTAAATGTGTTGCCTTGGCAGCCATACAAACGAACACAACTATGTAATATAATGAATGAACTGGTCCGCATAAATCCGCTCCAATGTTCTCGAAAACCGCTGCTAGTCAAATTCATTCAAAAGGGTAATATTCGGAACAGCGGTCTTTCAAAGCATTCTAGCAGGAGAAACGGACCTCCTAACACATTTTTTTACCAGCTGCTGCAAGACGGGAATATAATACATTTCCCGAACAATACCCATCGTTAGGCCAATTACGTAATATTGATTTCCTCTGGAGATCTGCTCAATGATTAGATAGGCCAAATGTGACTTGCCTAATATTATCATGCGACCATATTAAATTCTGTTGTTGTTCTATTGTGTTGCGGTATTCAATTCTGCTACATGAGCTAACGTCCCGGTCTCAGAATTAACGAATGCCGGAAAAGTAAACTCGTCTTGAATGAACTATGGTCCATTGAACCACAATTCATGAACCTTAAGCTTCAGCGAACACCAACCTCTAGAAGCACAACCCGCAGAATTAATCTTCGACTTCACATGGTATATATCCCCTGCCGAAAAGTATGTATGGATAATCGAGACGCTCCGCTTTACCAATTTGTTTTCAATAGGCTTCTGACTCCCAATCCAACAAAGAGCCACCTCAGAATCAGAATATGTTGTGAATCTAATAGGGATTGTCCCTAAACTGTTCCGGACATCCCAGTACAATTCTGCTAGAAGCACCACGCTCTCCAATTCCAGTTTTGGAATGGTGCATGCTTCGGAAGTAATCCCTACTCGGGTTTTGAGTGCGGTACCGTGATCTCGAGCGACAATCAAACGAACAGTGCATCCTTTGCTAGCCTTTGTAATACTCGTGGGCGCAACAATTCAATTGGATCAGGGCCTATGATAATCGTTGGCGCAACAATCCATATTGGATCAGGGCCTGGAAGTGTGTTAGAGCACTTCATTCAAGACCGTAACGGTACAGTACAGTACACTGTAGAAGGCAATGTGGTCAACATGGCGCTTGCTCGAGATTATTACCCTGATTTGATTCAGGTACTCATTCACAGCTGAGTCGACTGGTGTTTGACGTCAAATCACGATATAAATTCCACTATCACCATTGAGATTTGAACCGCGACCTTCCGCCCGACAGCTTTGTGCTGTAGAAACTGAGCTAATCGGACACACTAGCTAACCTTTACTCGACTATATATCACTGCTGCGTAGCCATCCATTGATGCATCTCTAAACGATACGAGGTTAACCTTCTCATTTTCAGACCCATGCCCAGTCAAGCGTGGAATCCAGACCTCATTTAAGTGTGTTAATGATGTCAGAGACATTTCTAGTTGAGCCTTGGATTGTTCGTTAATAGAATTATCCCAACCATACCCTGCCTGCCATAAACGCTGAATTTCAATTCTTAGTTTCACCACGACTTTAAGTAACTAGCCGATTGGGTCGAAAACAGAAGCGGCTATGCTTAGCACCCTTCTTTTGGCATATACTATATTCAACTTTGGATCAATGCTATAGACGAAACAGTCTTGCTCGGGGTTATCGTGTAAGCCAAGGATCTTAAGATCGTTCTTTGACTTCTTCAGATCAATATATGATTCAATTTGCTGACAGTCGTCAATGTGCTGCAAAACCTCTTTCTTGTTAGGCGCCCACTTTCTTAACGGAAGTTTACCTTTCCCTAACGTTTCTGTAATTTTGCGAATGGTTTCCTGAGCCTTGGTCACACTATGGATCCCGTACAGCAGGTCATCAAAATAAAAGGCATTCTTGATAATCCAGCGGATTTCTTTCTCTGGGGTATTATCATCTGCTACTTGATGCCTGCCATGGTGCACAATCCACCCCCTAGGTCACCGTCTTCAAGAAATATTCCTTAAGTGGTTCTTCAGAATTTTTTCTCCAAAGGATTCTGACTTTTATCTGATCGTTCGATTTCAATAGCATCTGTCGATACATTTTAGTCATATCGCTAGAATACATATTAAATATATGTACCGGCGAATTCTGGTAAGGATGTCAAAGATGCGGTTTTGCAACTTCGGCCCCCGGTGTATCATCTGATTTAAACTGACTCCATTTGTTGTGAGACTAGAGGCATTGAAAACATTCCGTATTTTCGTTGAGGTGGCCTCCTGTCGAATCACACTTAAGTACGGAATGTAGTATGTTTCTCCACTGATGTCTCCCTGGAGTTTCCTTGGGACTTCTTCCATTTGCCCCAAATTCAAATACACCGTCATGAATTCGTTTGAGCTACATTCTTTAACCACCTTTTTCCTGAGCGAAATAACATTTAACTGCCCAATGGTAGGAATTCCACAACCCACGTGTCGTCCGTCTTCCATCCGGCAATAGTTTTTCGAGTAAAGCTCCTCATAGCCCTGATCATCAATGAGATGCGAGTCGTTTTTACTTAACGGCATATCCCTAATGGCAGTCAGTTTTTGCTCTCATTCTCCCACGACATGTTTGACGTGTACTGCTGCAATGGATTTTCGGCTGGATCGGACACTATCCAGTCCAGTCTCGTGTTTTGGAGAAGAAAACTACCCACTGTTTCCACACCATTCACAATTAGCTGCGGTAGGACACTAGATACTAGTAACACGGGAACATGCGATGCACATTCGGCTACAGGATCCGTCAATTTCTTCCCTTACAAGGCTTTCACTCGATGTGGCACTTGAAGAAGGCAACCTTTAGTCATCCTTTTGACCAACAGGGCCTATGTGCTGACCTCGGTGCCGTCATGCCCAATCCCGGAAACCTCGATATAAGTTTTATTCTTCTTTAAGGGAAGTTTTTGCACTATGTCCTCGATTATGTGACTAATCTGGCTACCCTGGTAGATAAGACAACGCACACGAAAAGAGGGACCATCCTTATTTCCTATTTTAGCCATCGCCGTGGAAGGGAACGCTGGACAGTGCTATGCTTTCCCATGCACAGAAAACACTTTGACCATTTTTTCTTTTCCCCATCCGCATTCGCGAATAGCGATTTTGTAAAAATAAGTCAAATTCTCTTCGTGTCGATACGTCCATTTTCCTTGCTAAGGTAAACGGAATGAAAGGAACCTCTTCGTCCGCTCGGAACCTAGTTTTGCAGAGGTTCTAAATCACGGAGCGCATCGTATCCAAGGAGTTTGACCTTCCTCCGGAATGAATGTTTCATGACATTTGCATATGAAGGCTTTTGCTCTCTTTCCAATCTTGTTATTCCGTAATTATACTAAATCTTCCGGTGCATTTTTTAGTAGCAGTAGTAGTAGTAGTAGATCATCAAATCTGAATAAGCTTTCTGAATGTCCTGCCATGCCGCTTCCCTGTCCTTGTCCCTCCCTCCCTTTGTATCTCCATTGGGGTGTGTGGTGTATGTGCGTGACCTGACTAAAATTATTATTCAAACTTCTTTTCTTCCTTCAATTATACGAAAAAATTGGAATTTGCGGTACCCAGCCAACAGGCCACTGATGAAATTAACTCTATCCTGTGTTAGCTGTCGAGAGTGCACTGCTATGACCACTCAGGCAAAATACAAGAAATTGAGTTATTGAGGAGGGCGCACTGCTGATAGAGTTTCCTTCTGCGAACACTCAAGCAAAGTAGATGAGGGCGCACTGCAGAAGGAGCTTCCTTCTGCGACCACTCAAGCAAAAAGATTAAGTTTTCTGACGAGGACGCACTGCTGAATGAGGGTTTTTTTTCTGCGACCACTCAAGCAAAGAAGATTAAATTTACGTTCATAATGCCGTAAACATCCACCCGCCTGAAGAAGTCTAGACCTGGATAACTGTCCAATCAATTGCAGTTAAATTTTCCAGCGAAATTGTGAAGGTGAAAAGATCAATAACAACCCCATCTTCAGGTGTGAAGTGTAAAGAACTTTCGTTTAAAGCACAAGAAATTGTAAAATTTTATAACACTTTTACACCTACTAGGAAGACGCCAATATAAATAATCTTAAAGAATCTGATCTGTCTACCTATCAAAATAATTGTGTAAACGTAAGAAACAATAAAACGCAATTAATGGAAATTGAACAAGGATTGTTATTATTAAAAAAATCAACATCAGTCAGAACATAGCAATACTTATGATGAAAGGATACTAATATTGACCAGATATTACCTAATAAATTTCCATAGATGTAATTTGAATTTTTATAATACAAATGAAAATTTCGAAAAAAATTTTGCAGTCTCTGTTTTCCAATTTAATGATATAATAAATCAATTAACTTTTGACGAACTGGTACTTAATCAAATAGAAAACATTGAACAAATCAGAGAACTAAAATTTCATAATTTTCTTAAGAGAATATACAGCACTATAAGTTTGATACCAATAATTATAATAACTACTGTCTACGTAATAATGTACATTTTACACGTCAAAATAAAAAATTTATTTGAAATTCTTATGACTTTAAAAACCTCCTTCACATCCCTACAAAACTCCACCACCCCTAATCATGCCAGCATCCAACTCCGCCATGCTATTAACATAGTATGCTGGTCCCAAGCCCAGGTAAAGGAGGAGGGTTTGAGGCAACGTACTCTGTACTATCCTCAGTAAAACAAAAATAAAATGCCGAGATCAGGGAAAAAGATAAAAAGAGTATAGTTGGAGTTATTCTACTATGCTGAATCCTACCTGATCTCTCTTGGTGACAGGCCCCGCGACAGGTCGACCAAGAAAATGCATACCATGTCGTTACAAACATGATGATCGGATTAAGTCACAGGCTTCGGAGAAATGCTTGGGCGTCCACCTCAGTCGACGCGGCAGGACGGGCCCCGGTCCTGTCGAGAAATGGGCAAGAGTTCTTGACGCATGGACGGCGTCAGGACGTAAGCAAGTTAGTCCGCACACAACGAACAAAACAAATACGTGTCTGCACGCTAAATGTTGGTACCCTAACTGGAAAGACCGAGGAACTCGCAAGAGCCTTTTGGAAAAGGTGCATTGACATCTGCGCTCTGCAAGAAACCCGATGGTCTGGTTCCAAAAGCTGCGACAAACTTCTCTATTTTGGTAACCCACACACTCAAAATGGTGTTGGCATTGCCATCTCAGAGGGTTTCCGTGATGCCATTAAAGACGTCCAACGATTTGATGGTCGGCTGATGAAGCTCACCATTATATCAGCTGATCGCACTATTCACTTCTTCACCGCGTATGCACCACAGACAGGCCGACCTGATGCCGAGAAAGATGCCTTCTGGCAACTTCTCGATGAAAAGACTTGTCACGTGCCTGCTGACGATTACATAATCATTGCCGGCGACCTTAAAGGTCATGTGGGTGAAAAGGCAGACGGTAACAGGTGCCATGGGGGAAAGGGGTTCGGAGCGCGCAATGAAGGTGGCGAGTGTATAATCGATTTTGCGGACACCCATGACCTTGTACTTATGAATACATGGTTCATCAAACGATTGTCTCATCTTCCCACATTTTATAGTGCGAACAATAAAACGCAAATGGACTATATTCTCATAAGACGCCAACATTTTACCACTGTCACTGATTGCAAAGTCGTTCCCTATGAGACCATCGCACCTCAACATCGGCCGTTGATTGCTGTCCTGCGAATTAAGCCACCGATAAAACGGCGTGAGCAACGCACTGGCCCGCCGCGCATTAAATGGTGGCGATTTGGTGAGAAGAAAGAAGAAACGGTCTCACTCATACGATTGCCAACCATTACGAATGTGGAAGAATCATGGAACCAAATGAAAGACACGATCCACAAAGCGGCCTCGTCAACCCTCGGGGTCACCAAGCCGGGTAAGCGGTACATCAACCGAGATACTTGGCTTTGGAATGATGATGTTGAAATGAAGGTCCGTGAAAAGAAACGCCTCTACCACAAATTTCTCGACGATAAAACGCCTGCTAATTGGCAAATTTATAAGAATGCCAACCGGGAAGCAAAGAAAGCGGTCGCTGTCACCCGAGCGAACCATTTCAAAAATCTTTACGATAAACTGGACACTCGGGATGGCGAGAGAGATCTGTATCGACTTGCTAAAAGCCGTGATGAACGCACACAGGATATCGAACACTTCTGTTGTGTTAATGACAAGAACGGTACTTTGCTTACCAACCGTCGAGCCGCAACGGATAGATGGCGAGAATAATTCGAGCAGATTTCAACTGAAGAATTTGCTCATCCTCCACTTCCACAATCATTGCCGACATTTGGAGCAGTTCCACCTGTCAGCGCAACTGAAGTCGAGGAGGCAATAAAACAAATGAAATCGGGGAAAGCAACAGGACCTGACGACATCGCATCTGAGCTCTGGAAAGCGAAGAGCTCGGACCCAACACTGTGGCTCAGTGAATTCTTTAACCGGGTTATTCAGGAAGGAAGAACACCATCTGACTGGCAAGAAAGTACCACTGTTCCAATATGGAAAAAGAAAGGTAGCCCAGCAGAATGTTCAAATTACCGTCCGATCCGGTTACTTTGCCATACCATGAAGATTTTTGAACGCATTCTTGACAACCGTATTCGCGAAATCGTTGAAATAACCGTGAATCAAGCCGGATTTGTCAAGAACTGCGCAACTACTGACGCAATACACGCTGCGCGGTTACTCATGGAGAAACACCGTGAGAAGCATCGCCCTCTTTACATTGCCTTTCTGGATCTAGAGAAAGCGTTTGACCGTGTACCACACGAACTCATCTGGTATGCTTTACGACAACACTTCGTGCCAGAAGAACTCGTGCGTTGGGTTCAATTGCTCTACCATGATCCGAAAAGTAAAGTTCGAAGTATGGCGGGTGTATCAAAACCGCTTCGTGTTTTTGTTGGTGTTCATCAAGGAAGCGCCCTCTCACCACTCCTTTTTGTTCTTGTTATGGACACCGTCACACGGGATATCCAACGTCCAGCGCCTTACACACTGCTTTATGCAGATGATGTTTTCCTAGCATCTGATAGCAAAAATGATCTCGAGCAACTTGTTCAAAAATGGAATGATCGGTTCATGCTACACGGTCTCAGATTGAATTTAAACAAAACTGAATTTTTGACGACCGATCCCCATGAAACAGGCACAATCACTGTCAGCGGCAGTGATCTGCCCAGAATTGAGCGATTTAAATACCTCGGGTCAACGCTATCAGCCAATGGAGAACTGCGTTATGAAATTGCTTCACGCATTAACGCAACCTGGATGAAGTGGCGTTCCACAACTGGTGTCCTTTGTGATCGACGTATCAACGAACGTCTCAAATCTAAAATTTACCGCAATGTCGTCCGTCCAGTCGCTCTCTATGGTTCTGAGTGTTGGCCGACCATAAAAGACAATGAACGGCGTCTTGCGGTAATGGAGACGAAGATGCTACGTTCGACTAGTGGCGTCACACGCTTAGATCACATCCGAAATGAGGATATCCGCGATCGTTATGGGGTTGCACCGATCGTGGAAAAGTTGCGAGAGAGGCGTCTTCGATGGTATGGTCACGCAATTCGTGCAAACGAGAATTCACTTGCCAGGATTGGTCTGAACATCGAAGTCGATGGTAAACGACCAAAAGGCAGACCTAAGCAACGGTGGCTTGATACGCTGGATGGGGATTTGAAAGCCTCGAGATTGCACCCAGATCGGGCATTCGATAGAGCCAAATGGCGATGCCGATCACGACGAGCCGACCCCGGTTGTGAACGGGACAAAGGCTGAAGAAAAAGAAGAAGAAGATCCATTGAATTGGATAATGTACCAGTCAATTACAACTTATGTACCAGTCAATTACAACCTATTGAGCCGGATTTTATCCACAACCGGACGGTCATGGTATCGCTCATAGATTTCGTCATTGTGTAGGCTACGGAATCGTCCATCCTTATGCTGGGGGTCAAAAATTCTTCGGAGGATTCTTCTCGCGAACGCGGCCAAGAGTTCCCAATTCTTCTTGTTAAGAACCCAAGTCTCCGACGAATACATGAGGACTGGCAAGATCATTGTCTTGTGCAGTAAGAGCTTTGACACTATGGTGAGACGTTTCGGGCGGAACAGTTTTTGTAAGCTGAAATAGGCTCTGTTGGCTGACAACAACCGTGCGCGGATTTCATCATCGTAGTTGTTATCGGTTGTGATTTTCGAACCTAGATAAGAGAAATTGTCAACGGTCTCAAAGTTGTATTCTCCTATTCTTATTCTTCTTCGTATTCGACCAGTGCAGTTTGATGTTGTTGGTTGATCGATTTTCGATGCTGACGTTGCCACTTTGCTACTTTGTCTTGCCTTCATTAATATGCAGTCCAAAATCTCACGCCGCTTGCTCGATCTGGATGAAGGCAGTTTGTACGTCTCGGGTGGTTCTTCCCATGATGTCGATATCGTCAGCATAGGCCAGCACTTGGGTGCACTTAAAGAACACCTGGATTTGCCCGGTCGGTTATAAACTTCATCTATAATATAATGCAATTAGGAAAACGATTAATGTTCTTTGTCAAGGTAGGTGAACAAAGGTAAACTTCTTCGATGATTTCGCAGGAGTCAAATCCCTCTTTATCCAGCTCGAAATACGCTTCTTGGTTAAAATTTACGGCAACTAACGATGTGGAACTTCGAGGAAAAAGGAACTGGTTCGGTTGCAACCTTTGTGGAACTGCTGTGACGTGAAGAAGCTCATAGCTGTGGACCTCTACAATATAGAAGTACCCATATACAATGATGTCCTCTTGGGTACGAATAAGATCGGTTCGGCTTTGAGGTCTTTTGTAAATAGTGAACTGTGGTCCAATTTGTGTTGAGACCTCGCTGATCGTCTTCGTCACCATCGCCATAGTCATGAAGCTAAGTATGTTACCATGTCCATAGAGGCAGTCACTAAATTTTGAATATTTGTCCGCCAACTCGTCGTAGTAATTTATAGCAGCCAAATAGGCTGCTATCACCTGTACGCCTATAGCCGCATGGTCCACCTTCGAGAACCATTTTTTCATTGAGTTTACAGAATCTATGACCTCTGCTTGTTTCTTGCTAAATTCGCTCCGCTTTTGAGTGGTGTAAAATTTCATGTCATCTATGCGAGCGTTGATTAGGATATTCTGTTCAGTTGCCGTCTTTAGAGTCATCTCTTGATTTCTTTGAAGTGTTTCAATATCTCTGTAGACTTCATCGTTAACCCCGAATATTGCTGTCATGATTGTTCCGAAGACTCCTTTTCTGTCTCGTTTTAGAACTCTTGGAATATCTGTTAATTCGTCGATTTGCCTGGTGAGTTCATTGCGCTTGGAAGTTAAATATCGTAGTAATACGTCGCAATGAGTGGACTGAAGTAAATCTTGGGTCATCTGGCACATCTCCTGGCTCTTGTTCAAAGTAGAAGCTATTCCGTCTAGGTCTTGGTTGACGTTTTTCAGAGGAAAATCGACTTCTAGTCTCAGTTTTCCTCTAATGATTTTTGCTGGTTGTAGTTTCTCAACGTAGTATCCAGCTTGAGGTTTCCAGATTTTATAATACTCTGTGGATGTATCCTGGGTGAAAGCCGTTGCGAAGGTAAAAAATAGAATGGCGATGTTTAGCAGTGCCTTCGCCCAAGTGCATGGTGCTATTTTGGGTTTTTTTCGCTCGTCTCGGATTCCGGTTAGCAGTTGATGGGGACGTTGGTTTTGGAGGATTGTTAGCTCTTCGCGGAACAGGTGGACATTTTCGGATGGTGGTTGCTGGTTTGTCGCTGATGGACGGTCCTGGAGTGGGTTCTGCAGGAATGTCATCTGGTAACGGACAAAGGTTAACGATACCAATTTGTTTACACTTGTTACCATGGTATCGTATAGTGACCACTCGCACCTTCCCATCTTGTCCTGGGTGTACCTCTAAAATGCGAGCCAACGGCCATTTCGTGGGAGGAGTTTCTCTTTCTCGGATTAATACCATTTGACCGCATCGTAAGTTAGGTGATTCTGCTATCCATTTGTCCCTCTTTTGAAGAAGATGAAGATATTCGTAGACCCATTCCAGAATATCTGATTAATTTGTTTTAACTGTTGCCAGCGATCATGTAGTGATTCATTCGTTATGTCGACTTCTGGAAGGGCCATCAGTGGTCTGCTAACCAAAAAATGTGCCGGCGTCAATGCTTCTAAATCGTCTGGGCTGTTCGATAGTGGTACAAGTGGTCTCGAGTTGAGACATGCTTCTATCTGGCATAGAATTGTTGAGAATTCTTCAAAAGTTGGCACGATTCTACATTCGTCGAACACACCTTTTATATGTCTCTTTGCAGATTTCACGCCGGCTTCCCATAGCCCCCCGAAATGAGGAGTGGCTACGGGGATAAATTTCCAGCTAACGCCATCCTTTGCTGTTATACGAGCGATCTCGTTCGAACTTCTTTCGATGGCTTCAGCCATCTCCTGATCGATATACTTGCTGGCTCCAGTGAAATTTGTGCCATGGTCGCTATATATTTCTTTGCATAGACCTCGTCTGCTGATGAACCTTTTGAATGCAGCTAAAAAGGCCTCAGTAGACAGGTCACTAACTGATTCCAAATGTATGGCCTTGGTGACCATGCATATAAACAGGCAAATATATCCTTTTAGGGTTGCAGTGGATCGTCCTTTAGACATGCGTGTTCCAAAGGGTCCAGCAAAGTCCACTCCACAATGCATAAATGGATGGGCTGGATTGATACGAACTGCTGGATAGTCACCCATCAGCTGAGTAGCTGGTTTACTGTTTTGTTTAAGGCAGGTCAGACATCGGTGTAGTTCATGTCGAATACTTTTTTTGTCATTTATGAGCCAGTACCGCATCCGTAGGTATTGGCGAACCATATTGACGGTACCATGCATTGTCCTTTCGTGAGCTTCTCGAATTAGTAAATGGGTGACATGATGACTGGGCGGCAAAAGGATCGGATGTCGGTAGTCATTGTTTACATTCGCGTTGCGAAGCCTGCCCCCCACCCGTAGAATTCCATCGCGGTCGATGAATGGATTAAGACTTCTCAGCCTCTTCTTTAGAGGTTTTCCTTTCGTAATATCGTCGATTTCGTCCGAGAACTCCTTTTGTTGAATGATTCGTAGGATTCTCAACCGACTTTGCTCATATTCGTCTGCCAATATGGCTCCTTTGAATTTCGTCGTAAATCTCGTGCAATACGCTGTGATTCTAACCAGTTTGGCGAAATTGGAGTAGCGTGTTAGAAAGTCGTCGTCCATTGTAATTCCAGAAAAGCTGAGCAGTTCAACCGGTGGTTGATTTTGCGAAAGCCATGTCGGACCTTCCCACCATAGCTTGTGTGTTTTCAGTTCTTGCGCTTTGATGCCTCTTGAGGCGCAATCGGCAGGATTTTCTTTTGATCTAATGTAGCTCCATTTCCAAGTACTCTTGCTAAGAAGTCTTATTTTGCTTACTCGGTTAGCTACATATTTTTCCAGTTTTACCAACTCCTTCTGCAGCCATGCAAGAACAATCTGAGAATCGCACCAACAATATACTGGAACGCCCTCGAGAGATAAGGTAGTAATTGTCAACTCCATAAGCTTGGCTAGTTCTTCCGCCCCGTTGAGCTCTCTCTTTGGTTGCGTTGTATTTGAATTTAGTGGTGTTACTCTAGTCTTCGCCCATGAAAGGTTAGTAGTCCTTTTCCCATTGGTATGACGTGTCTTAAGGTATACGACCGCTGCGTATGCGACTTCTGATGCGTTGCAGAAACCATGCAATTCGACTGTATCCTCAATGGAGTAACCAGTCCAACGTGGGATACAAATCGATGGTAAAACTGAAAGCTCATCCTTTATCTGCCTCCATTCCGTCAGGATATCATCAGAAGGAACCTCGTCCCAGCCGATTCCGGTTTGCCAGACTCGCTGCATTAAAATTTTCGCTCTTATTGTAAATGGGGCTAGCCATTGGGATGGATCATATATTGAGGCGATATTGGACAAAAGTTGTCTCATTGTTATTTTTTCGGATTCGCTGAATTTAAGTGGTTTAAATTTCAAAATATCGTCTGCTGGATACCACTGTATGCCCAATGTGTTAACGGTCTGATCATTTGATATTTCGCAAATACCGTCTTCCCGTAATTCAACCGGTATGTTTTCTAATAACTCCTTATCGTTCGTTGCCCACTGACGAAGGTTGAAACCACCAGCTTTTAACAAGGCTACCATTTCCTCTTGCGATTTCATCGCCTCTTCTTTTGTTTCTGCGCCTGTCATGACATTATCTACATAGCAGTTTTCTTTTAAACGTTTTGCTGCTAATGGGAACCTATGGGCTTCGTCAATCGCAAGTTGAAGCGTTAGGAACGATAAGGAAGTATTTCCGAATATGAGGACCATTATTATGTACTCACGGATTGGGCCGAATTCATCTGGCTTCCAAAAGAGCCGTTGGAAGTTATAATATTCGGGAAGTAGGCCAACCATACGAAATTGTTTTTCTATATCGGCAATATAGGCATATAAGAACATTCTCCACTTTAAAATTATCTGAGCCAAAGTGTCTTGTAGTGTATATCCAGTATATAAATGATCATTGAGGCTGGACCCAGAAGTAGTTTTTGCAGAGGCATTGAAAACCACTCTGACTTTTGTCGTTTTACTTTCGGCCTTTACCACCGCATGGTGTGGGAGGTAAAAAAAGTTTCTATCATCCCCCACAAATGGTGGTACCTCTTTCATGTGGCCTAAATCTAAATATTCTTGTAGTACCTCATTGTATGCTTTTTTCAGCTTTGGATCTCGATTCAAGCGTTTTTCAAGTTGTTTGTAGATAATCAATGCCTTGTTCCGAGAGTTCCCCAGTTGTGGAATTTTGTTATCAACTTTAAAGGGGAGTGCTGCCAAGTATCTTCCGTTTGGTTCACGGACGGTTGTGGATTGATAGATTATTTCTGGGATTTCTTTTTGATCGGGCTGTTCTGTTTCTTTCTCATTCATATCAAAGAATCGTTGTATTTTTTGTTGAAATTCTGCAGTTGTTATGTTAGCTGATGCCTTGATCAAGTTATTTGTTATTATTGGAATTTTTCCCAATAAAACCCAGCCCAGCTTAGTTTTCTGGGCAAGAAGAACTTCTCCTTTTTTAATTTCGGGCTCAACGATGTGCTCATACACATCGGCCCCTAGTATTGCATCGATATTCATTGAATTTTCAAAGTTCGGATCTGCAAGTTGCAGAGTATTGACCCATGTCGGTCTTTCCAACTTCATGGATTTTTCTGGCAGTGTTATGTTCAATGACGGCATTATGTGCATATCAGTGGATAAGTTAAACTTATTTTATAATAGTATATTTAGTATATTTCCACATTTTAGAAATTTACCCGGAACCCCCCTTATGTTCACCCAGAAGTGCAAAATTTACCATGCGTATAATGAAGAACATAATGCACAGTTTGGTCAAGTTTGAAGAAAATCCAACTATTATTAACAAAGTTATAGGGGTTGAAACTTCACAATTTTTTGTGAATTTCGTGCACTCCATAACCTGCATGACGTCATCATGACATATCAATTCAATACCACAACGAAATGAGTTCTTATGAATTGGGTCGCAGAGAATTATTTTGTTTTAGTTATTTAGTTATTTGTCAGCCAGACATGTGTGTATGTAGGTATATAATATATACGTGCTAATGAACTTTGCAGGTAGTGCCTAATCCAAATAGATATAAGAAGTAAATCGAAAACATGGGTACGAATTTATATATGTGCATATATGTGTACAGTATTCGGTAATAGGCAGTTTGTTTGTTTAGGGTGAGCGTGATATCTATGGCTGTAATATGTACGTATGTCTCGTAGTTAGGAAAAATATGAAAGATTATGTTGGATTTGTAGCTATATACGGACAGAAAAATGTGCGTTGAAGTTTCTTACATAAGATGAACACAAAACCTTTATACCCGAAGCGCGAGCTTCCGGTATTCCGACTTGTTTCTTATTGTAGCAGCATGTATGACTGTGATTTCTGCCAATACATTGTATTTTTGCAATCCCAGCTTATTTGCTGCGGCTTGGGTTATAAATGAAATTTGTAAACCGGGGTCAATTAACGTTCGGATGATAACTTGACCGCCGGTCTTATTTTTCACCTTGATTAGTGCAGTGGCTAGTATGACCGTATATGTTTTTTGCGAATTTTTTTGTTTAGTTGCAAAATTAGAATTTATTGGAGAATTTTTATGAAGCAATGTATGATGCGGGCCATTGCACTCGAAACAATGCAATTTACTTTTGCATTGTAAACTGTTTCCATGTGACAAGCAGTTTAGACATAAATTTTTGCTGTTTGCAAAATCAATTCGTTTTTCGACCTCGAATTGCTTGAATTTCTCGCAAGCAAATAGTCTATGTTTACCCTTACAGAGAATGCAATTGGGTTTTGCTGTAGCAGATGCGAGAAACGATTTTTTCTTTTGTTGCGGGTGAGTAAAATTATTTTTGTTTTCGAAAATTGTGGGCTTTTGTTTTATTGTGGATAACATTTGATATCTCTTCAGTAGAAAAGAGCATAGATTTTCGACGGATGTGAAATTTTTGTTGGTGCCCAAATTTTCTTCGAATAATCTGAGTGTTTCAGTGTCGAATTTTCGCATGATAATACGAATTATGATGGGATCCCAATGGCTAGTCGCGTACCCCAAATTTTGTAGACCAGCAAGGCAGTTTCTGATTGTATTGTACATGGATATGACATCGTTTGTGGATCTATAATCCAGCTTTTTAATGTCCAGTATTGAATCTAGGTATTCGGTAGCCACCTGCCGAGGGTTGGAGAAACGTTCTTCCAGAATAAGAAGCGCAGCCTCGTAATTGCTACTTGTGAGCTGGAGATGTGCCACGGTTTCTTTCGCTTCTCCTCGAAGATAACCCAGCAAGTATTGTAATTTTTGGATATTTTTTAGAGTTCTATTCTCGTGAATGACTGATTTGAATAGTTCAATGAATTGGCTCCATTCTTTACTAAGACCGGTAAAGAGTGGTATCTGGATTGCTGGGAGTTTCGGTAAGTCTTCACTTAAGTCATAGCGCTGATTTTCATTGGCAGACGGGGTAACTGCCGTTGAAAGACCTTCCGATCCAAGGCTAGTTGGAATTTTCGTCGGTAACTGATACCGATCTTTTTCCATTAGGTCTTTAAATGAGGCGAACTTGGCTTCCACCTCTTTGTATAATTCGAAGTATGGATCTTCTGGATCCAATAAGAGGAGAAGCTGTTGATGATTCGAGCGAAATATCGAAACAAGCTCGTTAAGCTTGTTGATTTTCCTCGAATAGTATTCGTCAGTTTTACGCGAAGGGCCATCCTTCTTATAATTTCTTTCTATGAATTCTCCTTCTTTCGCGATGTCCTGCTGGTGTTTTAGTAATACTTCCGCCATTTCTCCGCTATTTTTGAGGGTTCGATTGGCCTCTCGTTTGGTAGGCTCGACGGACCAATTGTTGGTAGCTTATAGAACGACCGCTCCAGTCGTTGTATAATCTAACTTAAGAAAAGCGATAGGATCCAATTGTAGTAGGATCAAATCACTTGTGGGTAAAGGGAGTGAGGAACCTTTGTGTAAATATTTGAATTATAGAAAAGACTGTTGTTTCTATATCAACGTTATAATCTCACTGATTTTTTTTAACCTAACAAAGTGTATTTATACATAATCTTAATATTAACTGTGTGAAAAATAGATAATGTTTACATTGCAAATTTACATGGCATGTGCATTGATTTTGATGGGGTCAGCTATTGATTGAAGAAAAAATTGAACGATCGATCCAATTACATTAAATTACATTTGGATCGGAGCGTTATGATAAATTAAAATATGCTAACTTTAAATTTTTTCTAGACGAAATGTGAAACCGAAATGTTGCAATTGATTTTAGTATATTTGAAAATTTATCGATTAAATTTTGAATATGATTATTTTATATTGATATTATAAAATATTGGTACAATGTTGAATGGATTCAACAGGGGGTGTAACATCTTTTTTCACCGAATGTAGTGATGTGGGGTATCAAATGAAAGGTCTCGACTAGTACCTTTCAAAGCCGGCATTGGTTTTGAAATTTGTTGGAAAAGCGGCGAGTGGGAGGGGTGAAAAATGATTATTTCTTTAACAGACCGATTCTCAGAAACTGTCCAACCAAAAAATCTAAAAAAAAGTCATGAAGCTCACCCCTATATGATGTCCAGGCCTCAAAATACTCTCCATATCGATATCTATTCAAATTAAGTTAATAATAGTATATTACCATATTTTTGGGAAAAGTAAGTAAAACCCCCTTAGGTTTATCGCAGCGTTATAGAGCTTGGTAGAAGTATAAATTATAATATGAAGCATATTATCCCAAAGTTTGATCAAAATCATACTATTAGTAACAAAGTTACAGTAGCTCAAAGTTGTCTTTCCGTGTAAATTTACAACCCGAAGTACTAATTCTGACATGCTAAATGCGTATACATAACGGGCTACGTACAAATGGGATAGTTCTACACTCAAATACACTTACAGAAGAAGCAAACAAAACCGTTTATACCTGAAGCACCCAGCTTACGGTTTTCCGACTTGCTTATTTTCTTTTTCGGGCGTTAAAAAACCAATGTGTAAGTCCCGCATAGAAGCATACAAAAATATGTATGTCCCGCATAGAGGCATGCAATTCAGCTGCCTCTAGCAAGTTAGAAACTGCTGCTTCAAAAAACTGAATTAAATAATTACAGTAGCCGGCAAAATGAGTGGCTGGTTCGTCAAAGTAGGTGCTACTAGCCTCAGCGTACAGACGATATTGACACATCTAACGGTTATCGTTTACTAGGATGAATTGGATATTAATGGGGATATCTTGCATCGGCTGCACGCCGATAGCCTGTCCACAAACATCCAGAATGCACTAACCAAAATTGATTCACTCTACGAGACATCACGGGTTCCGGAAAGACGAATGTCAGTTCA
Organism: Hermetia illucens; assembly: GCF_905115235.1. Taxonomy (NCBI): domain Eukaryota; kingdom Metazoa; phylum Arthropoda; class Insecta; order Diptera; family Stratiomyidae; genus Hermetia; species Hermetia illucens. The sequence goes on along the minus strand of NC_051852.1, from coordinate 66,861,319 downwards.
GAAGGATAATGAACAGATCATGGTGTTCGAGCACTTTTACATTAACGGAAAACGAGAGTATGACATGGTTCATGTAACCGCAATACCCCAGACGACCGAGCATGGGTATTCCCTGATCCCTCGACTGTTGTCGTAAACTTCAATCAGGGAAATTATTTCGAACTCAACGAGCCTGAGATCACAGCGTGCCATACACGCTAAAGTTCACAAAGGACATTGATTTAATACCCAACTGCATGATAGATGATGATGTACGAGAAGACCGAATAAACCGAGTTGTCCGAGTTGTCACAAAATAATAAGCAACGGCACATCCTGGAAAGAACTAATAGCACCAAACAGCTGATTATATATGAGCTCCAGACCTACCACTGCTTCAGTAATTTGGGATGGGCGATGTTGGATGCTGTTTCAATCAACCGTGGTGAAGGTACGGAAAGTCATGGGGATTAGCAGAAAGGAAATAATGCTGGTACTTTGATCAAGTAGAACAGTTCATTACCATACGTTCGCTGAATTGCAAGGATTGGGCAGTAGGTGTTCAATAAACCAACCGTCGTGATTGATCCAATCATCTAACTGAACCAAGAAGACGGCCATCTTCACCACCATTTCACACTGATTTTCGTGGCTGTGAAAATGTACATTTCGGGAATAAGTTTAATAATAATAATCGTTGGCGCAACAATCCATATTGGATCAGGGTCAGCATTGCGCGGAATAAGTTTAGCGGTCCTAATATACGAATAGCGACGACGAATACTGGCACGATGACTAAAGCGACCCACGCAAGTGGAAATACAAACTGATCCTGCACAAGCTAATGAAAGGATTCATCTGTAACAACGGCGGCGCGATCTCCAGCCTGTTGAATCTTCTTCAACATAGATAGTATTAAGCATAAGATATAGATTAATAATAATTAATGTATCCAACTGTTTACTGTATGGAAAAGAAAGAAATGCAATTATGCAGCTAGATTGGCTTAGTGAACAATAAATCATATTTATAAGTTCAATCGTCAAACTTAAATATTATTACAAGTACATACGTACTACCCATTTCCAACATAATTCATGTACACAGCATGGGTCATGAGAATAATTATTGAATGCTAATGAAATTGGAAGCGCACATTGTACAAATATTGATTTATGCAAAAGGGCAAGAGAAATAACTCGGGAAACCGGAAGCTGGGCACTTCAGGTATGAAAGGTTTTGTTTGCTTCTTGAGCTCTCTGTGAGCATATTTAAGTGTAGAACTATCCCATTTGTATGTAACCCGTTATGTATATGCATTTAACATGTCTGACTACCCACTTTAGTGTGATATTGATATTCAGTTGCAGGAAATTTCCACTGTAAAGTCAATTTTCAGCTACTGTAACTTTGTTACTAACAGTATAATTTTGATCAAACTTTGGGATAATATACTTCATATTATATTTTATACTACTACCAACTTTTATAACTCTGGGATACACGTAAGGAGGTTTTGTTCAATTTCCCCAAAAATATTGTAATATACTATTATTAACTTAATTTGAAAGGATATCGATATGGAGAGTATTTTGAGGCCTGGGCACCATATAGAGGCTGCTTCATTATTTTTTTTTTTCAGATTTTTCGGTTGGGTAGTTTCTGAGAATGGGTCTGTTAAAGAGATCATCAATTTCGACCTCTTCCACTCCCCGCCTTTCCAATAAATCTCAAAACTAAGACTGGTTTCGAAAAGTACTAATCGAGATCTTTCATTTAATAAAAATTTTACACCCCCCTTTTACATGAATGGGACCCCCCCCCCCCTAAATCTCAACCTAGAAGGATATCACTGACTGCATGTCTGGGAGTTCACAGTTCCCACCTTCTCACCATATTTCGTGCTAATCGGTATAGCCGTTTCTGAGAAAAGTGCGTGTGACAGACAGACAGACAGACCGATTTTAATAAGGTTTTTTGCAAACAAAACCTTAAAAATTGCTGAAGTAGGAATAAGAAATTAACATCAGAATCAATCTGACACTGAATTCGCGTCTGCTACCACTTGGCTTTCCATAGTACAGAAACACATTAACTCTAGGGGCGGAGCGGTACTCTCCAGAGTCCTACCATCGATCGCTCACACGTATCCATCCTCCCAATTGATTTTAATTGTTTCCATTTCAGGGCATTTGTTTATATTTCAATTATTGCTGAGACAAAGTGTGCAATAATGAATTTGAGAGTTTAATGGATTTACTATTTACATTTTCGAAGATCGCATTGCTCGTTATTATCATTCAGTTGTTTATGAACTCGAATTGATAGGTGTTGATTAATTTGTCAATTCAATGATTGGACGATTATCAGTTTTAAAAACGTGTGTCGTAAATATTGGTGACGTAACATTTGCATCTTCATGTATTGTCGGACACTAAAGTCGAGCGTTTTATGTACTACTAGTGCCGTTGCTGAAATTACGTCAGGGACTACTAATTATCTTAGTCTCCAAGTCTGCTTCATATCGTCCGCCAAGGAGCTGGAGTTCCGAATTTTTTCTTGACATCAGTTTTCCGGTCCAACGATCGATTTTGAAGCACGAGTTATTGATAACAATTATTCTCTTCTTTTTTTGCTATATCAGCAATTCCATTAATTATGAATGGAATGTGAACAGTGTTTAATTTCCTTTTTCAATTTTAATAAATATTTGTGATGGTTATGAGCAAAATATCCACGAACTTGCGTGTGTGCGACTTTCTGCTACGATGTATATGGAATGGACATGTACATAACCTGGTAAGTACATTCCATTTGAAATTTTAGAAGCGAGTGATCCATTAGAAATCAGAAAAAGTGAAAATAGTGAGGACGAGGTGGAAAGATTCACTAGGAAAATCGAGCGGAAAGGTGGAATGTCAACAGCTGAGAAAAAGACAAAAATTGAATATGTACTGGAAAAGTGGAAAAACTTCCTAATTCTAAAGAGTATCCTGAAAAAATTGAAGTAAAACAGTGGGTCGGCACACTAAGGCACTATATCAACAGTGTGGAATCCACCAGAATCACGTGGCAATAATGGCGAATGTAGTTAAAAGTAACGTAAAGAATTTTAAGAAATTACTCGAATTTTGCGATTTCTTAATCGAGTCACTGGAAAATATTAATATTAGATCGTCCATGGAGCCAAATTTTGGTTACACAACGGATTAGAATGAACAATTTATTTATAATCAATTCAGCAGTAAACTAACTACTGGTAAACATGCACTGGTAATGGGTTGTAATGATATTTATTCAGCATTTGACACCTGATATTTTAAATAAAATGGAGCGCAGTCTTCATTCTAACGACAGGAATCATAATGAGAAATACAACAGCAATAAAAAATATATAAAGCGTCAGCTCAGCGACAAAGATTACGGTCAGGATAAAACATACAACCAAAGTAATAAATGCGAAACGCTTTATAACAAAGGCTGAAAAGAAAAAAACACGGAAAACTGGTATAATAAACGTAATAATAAACACAATGTTCGGGAAAACGACAATAAGCAAATGAATGTAGATAATATGTACATACCTTTCTCGCAAATCAAATAAATATAACACTTATAACCACAATTCGCAAATATATCGAATGTCGGCCGACTATATCAATTTGACACAGAAGCAAATGCAAAAACAAATATATGGTTTACAGCTAGCATGACAGTACTGGCCTACGCAGACGATATCGATATCATGGGAAGAACCACCCGAGATGTACAGTCTACCTTCATCCAGATCCAGCAGGCGGCGTGAGATTGTGGGCTGCACATTAATCAAGGCAAGACGAAGTACATGGTGGCAACGTCAGCACCAAAACCAGAAGAACGAACAACATCGAGTCGCACTGGTCAAACGAAAACAATGAAAATAGGAGACTACAACTTTGAGACCATTGAAAATTTCTCCTATCTAGGGTCGAAAATCATAACCGATAACAGCTACGAGGAAATACGCGCACGGTCGTTGACTGCCAACAAAGCCTATTTCAGTTTCCAAAAACTGTTTCATTCGAAAAGTGTCACCATAGGGTCAAAGCTCTTACTGCACAAGACTATGATCTTGCCAGTTCTCATGTATTCCTCGGAAACTTTGGTTGTTAGCAAGAAAAATTGCGAGAGAAGAATCCTCCGAAGAATTTTTGGCCCTCTAAATAAGGATGAACGATTGCGTAGCCTACACAACGACGAAATCTATGAGGGATACCACGACCATCTGCTAGTGGATAAAATCCGGCTCAACAGGCTGCGGTGGGCGATGATCCAGCCTAGAAAGTCTATAAGGGCAATATCTATAGTAGAAAAAGGAGACGAGGCAGACCCTGCCTGAGATGAAGCGATGGTGTAGGTCAGGACGCGAGACAGCTTTTAGGGATATCGGATTGGTGGACCTCGGCGCAAAACTGGGATGTCTGCAGTTCCTTATTAATTCAGGCCTAGGATACCGGTTGTTGCGCCGTTGATGATGATGACACAAGTAACCATTTTAATATTGAAAATGATAATACTCTAAATACGGACTTACAAAAAAAACTACCAGCATTCAAAATGCGCATTATGGAAACTAATAGACGCTTTCCAATTCTATTTGACACTGGGGCTGTAGTATCCGTAATGAAATATCCTGTCGATTTACCAATACAAGATCCAAAATGTCCAAAATTGACAACCATAAGTGGGGAAACATTCTCAATATTCTTCATGCTCAGCATCATTTTAATTAAGGAGAAATTGACCTACCTTGAAAATAGGTGATAGGTTTAGTCCTAATTATGACGCCATATTAGATTCGGATATAATAAAAAACCGGAGCTAGCATTTCAATCCGATACCAAAGGGCATTTACTTAAATCAACCAGTTAATAATTTAAAATCAGTAGTTTCATTTTATTTGCAAAGCATAACACCTATTAATTTCCCTAAAACTCTAAACTTATAACTTATTTATATTTAAACAAGTCGGAATACAGGAAGCTCTACGCTTTATGTGTTGATCTTATGTGAGCAACTCACTATGCACGATTTTCCATCCGTACATAGCTAAGAATAGAAAATATTCCACAATATTTTTCTAAACTCTGCGATACACACATGTCCATACGTATCAACGGCTTGAATACTGTCTTCATCCTAAATAAATAAACGCTGTCTATTACCGCTTTGATAAATTGATCTAACGCATGTTCATGCATTTCCACTTTACTCCGTCCACAAAAGCACGTATGTAAATTAAAAACCGCTGGTAACCAGGTACATACATATGGGTTACATACGCGGCTTCCCACGTCAACACAATACCCCCAAACCAATCTGCGCTTACGGCCCGACAATGCCCCAGAGCCAAACGCATTTGGTCACAACTACTAGTTACTTACGACCCGACCAATGCCCCACAGTCAAACGCATTTGGTCACAACTACTAGTTATTTGTGTCCGGATAGCTGAGTGGTTAGAGCGCAAGGCTGTCGTACGGAGGGTCGCGGTTCAAATCTCACTGGTGGCAGTGGGGTTTGTATCGTGATTTGTCGTCGGATACCAGTCGACTCAGCTGTGAATGAGTACCTGAGTCAAATCAGGGTAATAATCTCGGGCGAGCGCAATGCTGACCACATTGCCTCCTAGTGTACCGTTACGGTCTTAAATGAAGTGCTCTAACACACTTCAAGGCACTGATCCAACATGGATTGTTGCGCCAACGATTATTATTATTATTACTAGTTACTTACAACCCGACCAATGCCTCAGAGGCAAAAGCGGACGCAACACTAATTAAAAACTCGCCTCGCATCCGCCTAAGGAGAACCTTATCAGCCGACTAAAACTCCGCCTCACATCCGCTTAAGAAGAGAAACCTTATCAGCCGACTTAATTGGAAAGCCGGATCTGCATCTTTCCTCAGGAGTCCGAACGGGTGATCCGGGAGTCCTGTTACATCGGTTGTAGAGCGAAGTTCTCTTGACAAAACCCGCGTATCGTTTCTTACGCATAAAAATAAAGCATAAGTGATTGTATAATAATTAAAAGGCCTAAGTGTAAATGTTTTTTGAATAAAACGAAGTATTTTTATAAAGTAAATATTTAATTTCGTTTGAACGAAGTGGTTTGAAGATCGGATCCCCTCCGATCGAGTGAATGAAGACAGTGGGAGCATTAAATGATTTAATTTCACTTAATGCTCGATTGAACACGTAAATGGCGCAGTCAGTAGGATTGGCGAAAATTCTTTTAATAAGTTTGAATTACAGTTATTAAAACGAACAAGTTCTATTCAGAAGAAACCCCCTAGAGCTAAAAAATCTATAACAGTGAAATTTTTTTTAAATCACACAGAAGGAAAATACATACAAAGAACTCTCGATAAGAGACTTAGACGACAACAGCTACATCGAAGTAGATTCATCTGAATACACACACATCAAGGCCATCAACAGTTTCGACGGCAAAAGGGAAGATCTGCCTGGTTTTATATTATAGAACAGATCGACGGTATCATGCCTTACGTCACCGCGTACAACCCTGCATCTCAACCATTGACTCTCAAGGATCAAGAATAAAATCACAGGCAAAGCACGCCAAATTATTGATATTCACTCCCATTTAACTACATGAGATGAACTTAAAAAATAACTAGTGAACCAATTTTTTCGTTTTAAGCCCATAAGCTGCTCGAGGAACCAAGAGACCTCAGATTCCAAACCCACACCTTAGATTTTTATAATAAGGTTCAAGGAAAACTGTATACGCTTAATAGCAAGTGTAGATAGGAGGGCAACTTTGTCGATATCCCCCTCAACATAATTACCTTTCAAAATTAACTGCCAGAATCAATGTTTACAATCTTGTATGCCAGAGATCCCCACAGTCTGGATCAAGCACCAAATATATTAAGCGCTAGACAGAAGCACAGACAGTACGACAACCGACCCCAAAGGTATACCCTTAATCCACACCCTCATCAAAGAGCACATTATAATTTCAGTCATAATCAACACAATCACAGTGTGTACCACCCCTTTTTACATAATAGTGTTCAATATAGGTAAGCTCATTCTGGACAAAATTTGGACAGACCGGAACCTATGGAGATCAACAAATTAGTGGCGGTAAGAAATCAAGATTTTTATTTACATGCCCCGGACGAAGATTATCATCACCATCGGCGGCGCAACAACCGGTATCCGGTCTAGGCCTGCCTTAATAAGGAATGGTTTTGCGCCGAGGTCCACCAATTCGATATCCCTAAAAGCTGTCTGGCGTCCTGACCCACGCCATCGCCCCATCTTAGGCAGGGTCTGCCTCGTCTTCTTTTTCTACCATAGATATTGCTCTTATAGACTTTCCGGGCTGGATCATCCTCATCCATACGGATTAAGTGACCCGCTCACCGTAACCTATTGAGCCGGATTTTTTCCAGAACCGGACGGTCAGGGTATCGCTCATAGATTTCGTCATTGTGTAGGGGGTCAAAAATTCTTCGGAGGATTCTTCTCGCGAACGCGGCCAAGAGTTCCCAATTCTTCTTGCTAAGAGCTCAAGTCTCCGACGAATACATGAGGACTGGCAAGATCATTGTCTTGTGCAGTAAGAGCTTTGACCCTATGGTGAGACGTTTCGAGCGGAACAGTTTTTGTAAGCTGAAATAGGCTCTGTTAGCTGACAACAACCGTGCGCGGATTTCCTTATCGTAGCTGTTATCGGTTGTGTATTTTCGATCCTAGATAGGAGAAATTGTCAACGGTCTGAAAGTTGTATTCTCCTATCTTTATTGTTCATGTTTGACCAGTGCGGTTTGATGTTGTTGATTGGTTCGTCTTCGGTGCTGACGTTGCCACCATATATTTTCTCTTGCGTTCATTGATGTGCAGTCCAAGATCTCGCGCCGCCTGCTCGATCTGGATGAAGGCAGTTTGTACGTCTCGGGTGGTTCTTCCCATGATGTCAACATCGTCAGCATAGGCAGTTGGGTGGACTTAAAGAGGATCGTACCTCTTGCATTTACATCAGCATCACGGATCACTTTCTCGTGGGGCAGGTTAAATAGGACGCATGATAGGGCATCCCCTTGTCGTAGACCGTTGTTGATGTCGAATGGTCTTGAGAGTGATCCTGCTTCTTTTATCTGGCCTCGCACCTTGGTCAGGGTCAGCCTAGTCAGTCTTATCAGTTTCGTCGGGATACCGAATTCTCTCATGGCCGTGTACAGTTTTACCCTGGCTATGCTATCATAGGCGGCTTTAAAGTCTATGAATAGATGGTGCAACTGTTGTCCATATTCCAACAGTTTTTCCGTCCCTTGCCGTAGAGAGAAAATCTGATCTGTTGCCTGGAGTGAAGTCTCTTTGGTATGGGCCAATGATGTTCTGGGCGTGTGGGGCTATCCGGCCTAGCAAGATAGTGGAGAACATCTTATAGATGGTACTCAGCAACGTGATACCTCTATAATTGCTGGACTGTGTGATATCTCTCTTTTTATGTATGAGACAGATAATGCCTCGTTGCCAATCGTCAGGCATTGATTCGCTGTCCCATACCTTGAGCACAAGTTGAGGAACCACTGAACGACGAAGATTACCATATGTAAAAATTAGAACAAAAATTGGTCATATTAGATTGCTTATTGACACAGGAGCCACTAATTCTCTTTTAAACCCGGGCGTTTGCCAGTCTAAGTTCATCAAACCTCTAGACCACCTATAGACTCTAGAACTCTAGAACTCTAGAAACCTATAACCATTAAAACGCTAACTAGGACTGTAATGATCGGTCATCAAGCCATAATACCCAAGTTTCTAGAATTGAAAACTGAGACCGAGCCAAAGTTCTTAGTAACAAAATTCTATGAATATTACGACGAATTACTAGGCAATGATATTCTAACCCCAAACAGGTTCAAAATCAATTACGAAAATCGTAATCGCAGTCTGAATGATCAAATCACCGAATTTTATTTCCAGGAGAGTGAGGAAGTAAACGAAGAAGTTTACAAAATCTCACAAGAAATTTTTAACTTAGAAATTAATGGGTTGGAATTCGCCCGAAGAGACGTGAGAATCGATCATCTCAACGTCGAAAAAAGAAAACAGTTGCTTCATGTTTTAAAACCTATGAAGAATGTTTTCTATAAGGAGATTGACAACTTGAGCTTCACCCATGCAATCAAGCATATTATTAATTGACAAACCAGTATTCAGAAAATCGTATAGATACTTCGAGATTCACAGGGAGGAAGTCGACAAGCAAATTAATGAAATGCTTGCCCAAGGGGTCTCAATCCCCCTATTCAAGTCCGATATGGATTGTACCCAAAAAATTAGATGCGTCAGGAAAAAAGGAAATGGCGTATAGTTCATGACTATAGCAAAATCAACGAATTAGCCGTTGATCATAATCTCCCATGCATAGATGGTATATTGGATAAAGTCGGCAAATACCAATATTTTACCATGCTCGATTTAGCTAAAGACTACCACCAAAGTGAGATTAAATCAGAAGACACTCATAAAACTGCGTTTAGCACAATCCAGGGCCATTATGAATTTCTTCGGATGCCCTTCGGGCTACAAAACGCCCCAGGAGATTAATGAATCATGCTCTCGAGGAATATATAAATAAGATGTATATTTAGTGTACTTAGAGGATATCATTATTTTTTCCACTTCTTTGCAGGAACACTTAAATTCATTAAAACTTATACTCAATAAATTGAGAGAAGTAAATCTCAAAGTACAAATGGATAAGTCAGAATTTTTGAAGAAAGAAACTGGATTCTTGCGCCACATTGTGGTCACAGATGGAATTAAACCAAACCCTAACAAAGTGGAAGCAATTCAAAAATTTCCTATCCCAAGGACCCGCAAACAATTAAAATCATACCGAGGAGTAGTAGGTTATTGCCGTTTGAAGAAAAACGCTAAGATAAACCCTAATGATAAAGATTACAAAGAATCTTTTGAAACTTTAAAGAAATTGTCATGCATGGCCCCATTCTGAAGTACCCAGATTCGGCAAACCATTAACGTAAACATCAGACGCAAGCAATTTCGCTATTGGATCAGTTCTGTCACAAGATGGACATCCAATTAGTTTCGCAAATAGATCCCTCAATGAGCATGAATGCAATTACAGCACAATGGAGAAGGAACTACTGTCAATAGTCTGGTCAGCTAAATATTTTAGATCATACCTTAATGGAAGAAAGTTCACAATTAGAACTGACCATAGACCATTAATCTGGGTTAGCAGTTTGAAAGAACCAAACAGTAAACTCCAGAGATGGAAGATGAAGTTGGAGGAGTATAATTTCAAGAATATGTTCAAGGAAAAGACAATGTTATCGCAGATGCCCTCTCACGAATAGACATCAACATAAATTCGGAGTCATCAATGTCAATCGACGAAGAAGACAATAATTCTGATAATGCTACTATCCATACTGCAGAAGGAGACGTTAACCAGGATTACATTCAAATATCAGAAGGACCTCTGAACCTCTTCAAGACATAGGTCAAATTCATAAGAAACCCAACTAACTCAATCAGGAAGATCAAATTAAGAGGGAAATAATTGATCAAAGTATTCATAAAGGAAGTCACTGAGAATTTCTGCAAATACCTACAAAGAAACGTTACACCGAAAAAGGGAAGAATATGTATCCTAATAGAAGAAATGCATTCTGGAAAGTGCTGAAATCGTTTAGCACTTTCCAGAATGCATATCTAAATCTTAAAAAAGATAACCCCAAGATTAAAGTTATAAAATGTAATTATCATCTAATAGAAATAAATGACAGATCCGAAATACAACAATTGATTTCGCAGCATTGTAAGGACAAAACTAATCATTCAGGTATTATAAAAACTTACGAAACAATCAGGAAAAGGTACTACTTCCAAAACTTAAAAGAGGAAATACAGAAGTTTATCAACAACTGTTATGTGTGCAACGTAACAAAGTACGATAGATCAACCTTAGACGAGCCCATAACAATTACAGAAACCCCTAATAAACCAAGAGAACACTATCATCTCGATATAGTGTACTTAAACAACAAACAAACTTATACAATCTGTATAGATAAATTTTCTAAATTCGCAGCAATAGCAAATATCAGCAGTAGGAATTGGATGGACATCCTACAAGGTATAAAAAGAAGGTTCGCCACTATGGGAAAGCCTTCCAAATTAACCCTCGATAACGAGCCAGGATTTAAACAATCGCGAGTAAGACAGTATTTTCTAGAAAATCAAATCCAAACAAAATATGCAACTCCAAGATATCATACAGGGAATTCAAACGTCGAAAGATTGCATAACACCTTGAACGAAAACATAAGAGTCATAAGGATTCGTAAAAGGTTACAAGAGTGAGATGAAAGCGAAATCGAAGAAAAGTTCGCCATTAACAATTACAATAATTTAATGCACTCCACTATACAGGACCATTCCAAGTACACAATGTGATAGTAAGTAACTACGAAGTTATTAAGGAGAGAATCCAGAAGAAAAAGGACAATTATATGGGTCGTATAAATAAAAATAAGAAACTAGGTACACCTAGGCCGACATATTTGAAAGTGCAACCTGAGAACCCGTAAAGAATATGATAGTTACTCAGAAATCTAATTATTTAGGAATCAAAATAGAAAATATGTAACGAATCAATTTGCTAGGAAGAAGAAATTCGAGAATGTTAACTTGATGATGATGATTATACCTCCCACATCTACACAAACAATAGAAATTTCGGATATATTATAAATTAAGGAAACGGTTACACTATCATAGAAGAAGGAAGAATTGCTCTCATATCAGACTACCAACATATTTTATGGTACATATTCGGTTGGGGAAAAAGAAATGTCGTATTTTGTCAATAAATGGTGACACTTAAACATGTCTTGTGTTGTACTTATCACATCGGGTCATTCTATACGGCGATTTGAAGACGACAATCTGTGCTACAAGTACCTCTTTGATAGGGTTGTGATCGTTCGTTTCAGTCTCAGGTTATAGCGCGTCAAAGATAGAGTCCACCAAGCAAGAAATTCGTTATATTCTACGTTCTTACTATCTGAGAGGTAAAAATGCAACGAAGGCGGCCGAAAAAATTTATGAAGTTTATGGGCCCGATACTGTAACGATTCGCACAGCACGGCGTTGGTTCGCACGAGTTTACGCAAAAAATCTCTTGCACCAAATCAACGCCTGCGATGCACTGCTGAAACGGAATGAATTCGATCCATTTTTGAGGCGGACCGTGACTGGTGATGAAAAGTGGATCACGTACGAAAACCTCAAGCGAAAAAGATCGTGGTCGAAGCACGGCAAGGCGGCCCAAACCATCGCCAAGCCCGGATTGACGGTCAGGAAGGTTTTTGCTGTGTATTTGGTGGAGTCATCCAGTATGAGCTGCTCAACTATGGCCAGACCTTCAATTCGGTCCTCTACTGTGAGCAACTCGACCGTTTGAAGCAGGCGATTGACCAGAAGTTGCCAGGATTGGTTAATAGGAATGGTGTTCGGCCTCACACATCTTTGATGACCCGCCAGAAGCTACGGCGTTTGAAGCAGGCGATTGACCAGAAGCTGCCAGGATTGGTTAATAGGAATGGTTTTCGGCCTCACACATCTTTGATGACCCGCCAGAAGCTACGGGCGCTCGGATGGGATGTCCTATCGCACTCATCTTATAGTCCGGACCTGGCATCAAGTGATTACCACCTCTTCCGGTCCATGCAAAACGCTCTTGATGCTACTAAGTTCGCCTCAAAAGAGGTTTGCGAAAACTGGCTGTCTGTGTTTTTTGCAAATAAGGAGGGGGGTTTTATAAGGGGGGAGTAGATAATGAAGTTGCCTTCTAAATGGCAACAAGTTTGCGAACACAACGACGCATATTTGACTTAAATCGGATAACGCTAAGTATGTTAAATAAAGCCTCAAATTTCGACCGCAAATACGACATTTCTTTTTCCCCAACCCAATATAATCAACACTATCGAATTTGAAGTTATTTACGAAAACATCAAATAGAACATAGACATCGCGAAGAAATTATTTAATAAATCAGATTTAACGCCAGTAGAGGATAGACTTGAACATTTAAAGCATGAAATTATTACTCTTAAACCACGTAGGCATAGAAAAGACTTAATTAATATTTTGAGACGGAGCAATGGACGACTAAGACGCCGATAGAATCAGCGCTGAACTTGACAATCTTAGACAAAACGTTAGACGGCAAAAAACTCAAGCTGACAAACTAATTGACATAAATGATAAGTACAACACCCAAATTGAAAAACTCACAGAAGATAAATGCAAATCAGAATTACATAAAAATAAAGTTCGAAGAAATAATCTCACAAGTAGAAACTAGACTACAAATGATAACTTTCGAAAGATACGAAATGTTGAAAGGCTATTAATTAATATCCAGAGAATGAAAGAAGTAATTTTAACCAGTAAACTAGGATTTTTAAGTAGATACATATTAACTGATGAAGAAGTCGATAAATATGATATAACATTAGAATAGTTAAGAGATATTAAAATTTGCGTTGCGTTAAAATCTGACCTGTTAATAATAATAATCAATGTACCAATCTATACCCCAGATGAATTTCAATAGTTAATTGTAGAACCTATACCAAATAACCAAAACATGCAAATTCTTACCAAAATCCTATCAAAAAATAATAAACGAATTGTTTAGAATCGTAAGATTAACATAATTAGAGCATATAATCATACCCAACGTAACTAAAAAAATTCATGTAACTAAAAATAAAGAATTAATTAAAAAAATGGCAAAAAGTGGCAAAATGTTCATGATAGATACACGACACCCGCACAATGCCGCATACTCAAGTCAGCGACCTTCACCTTCCACCGACGTGCTAACCAGGTACGAACAGGAATTCGACCCATATCAACTGTGTCTGTAATAATATAGGGAACAAAACGCTGACGAAAGTTCATCACGGTTAAGGTGACCGAATTACAACCAAGAATTTTTGTTGAATATGCAATTTAGCTTTTTGCAAAGGATTATAATTTGTTGTTAAGCATTTAAACTTGTATATAAATCTGAAAGAAATGAATAAAGTAGGTTAGTCATAATCAATCCGTGGTTTTTACTAGCCCCATTATCCGTCCAAAGGATCGGTAATCTTTGTTGTGGCCTAAGAGCCTTAACCAAAAATTTCAAGGATTTTAGCTATACTCCGATACCCAACATATTTTTTGGTCCGTCGAGCCAGATCCGGCATCTGAAGACACAGAATTTTTACGCTACGTTGCGAACATCTGTATTAGAGTCGACGCAGTTAAGTGGATCATCGCAACTGCGAAGGAAGTTCTAAAACCGACTTAGGATTTTCATCATACTACTTCGTTGACAATTAGAGCTATCTCGAAGGTGATAGCGGCACTTCGTGAAGCAGGAACTTCTGCAACCCGTCCAAACAAACTCGAACAACGTGCTATATGCAACACGACACCTCATTTCGCAACCATTATTTTGACCGTGAGAGCAGCGTGATGCCAACCAGCAGCGGAACGGATTCGGCCATCACCGTCCTCCAGAAGCACAATCTGGAGGAGTTCCTCAAGATCATAAGGAACTTCAAGAAGGATGTTAAGACTCGACATAGCGAGCTTTACTTCCAAACGAAATTGGAAGTACTCCATCGAAAATGGAAGGCATCCGAAGACAACCATTTCTCAGCCAAAACAGAACTTGGCTCAAACCAAGGAGCTTTTGCAGAAGTATCTGACGGAATACGACGAAGCCGAGGCCGAATACGAAGTGTACAGCATCGAATTTGCGCAAAGGCTGTCAGAGTTCAGCAAGCGAGCGGGACACACCAACTACTCAGCCGATGGAACCTTACAATCAATAGAACCAGATGCGGTCAGACTGGAGCATTTTATGCTGCATCCTACGACTACGGACAAGTCTAAAGCTCCGAAAAATTCAAACCCGAACCATTCTGACCAGTCCAAGAGCAACCTCGTGATACGGGAAAACATGTGGACGGTGGCAACCGCATTAAGCTTCGCAATGTCAACGGCGACTTCATCAAACTGTGCGCTCTAATAGATCAAGGCTCCCAGAATTCCTTCATTACGGAATACGTTGCAGATTTATTGGGGTTGAAACGAAAGCGTGCCTCAGTAAACATATCCGGAATCGGAAATGCAACCAGGAAATGTAGAGGACAAGTACCAATAATCATGAAGGGAAAATAATCAACTGGTGAAATAGGTACCATTGCATTAATCATTGATACGAACTGAAATGGGTTTACCGTTATATTATCTACCACATCATGCAGTCATGAAGGAATCCAGCACAACGACTAAAGTGCGAGTGGTCTTCAATGCATCAGCAAAAACTGCATCTGGAAAACCCTTGAATGACTTATTTATGATAGGACTAACCATACAAGATTCGATCATCGCACTTCTTCTGCGATGGCGTTTGTATTCCATCTTGCTAACAGCAGATGTGGCAAAAATGTACCGACAAATACGAGTCCGAAGCAAGGATGCATATCTCCAACCGATCGTGTGGCGCCCAAACGAAGCAGATGTAATTCATCATTACCGGTTAAAGACGATTACATTCGGAATCGCAAGTGCCCCGTTCCAAGCCACCAGAACACTGCAGCACTTGGCCATGAACGAGCAAGATCGATTTTCGAATGTAGCAACATACCTCCAAAGGGATTTTTATGTTGACGACCTAATGACCGGAACAAACCCTGTCGAGGAGGCGGTAGATCTCTACACGGAATTAACCCATCTGCTCAGAATGGATGGGTTTGATCTGCGCAAGTGGAACTCAAACCTAGACGAAGTGTTGGAAGTCATATCAGAGCATCACCGGGGATCAGCACACCCACTTAATTTCAACAAGGAAGATCGAGTAAAGGCATTTGGATTGCAATGGCATCCTCAACGAGACATGTTTATGTTCAACATTCATGCAAAGACCCTATCCACCGGCGGACCAACTAAAATGGCAGTAGCATCAACGATCGCATCTTTATTTGATCCACTCGCATGGTTGTAGCCCATTATGATCAAGGGAAAAGTCTTTATGGAAAAATTATGGCTTCAGAAACTGGAATGGAATGACAAGCTACCGTCAAAATTAGCACAAGCAGACATATCTAGCGGAAATTACATATCTCCAAGTTATTGAAGTGCAAAAATGGATTGGGACTACCTTCAAGGACCGAATCGAATTACATGGATTTTGTGACGCATCGAGAACGGCTATCGCTGCTGTGATCTATCATACATTTGGATCCTTAAGCACTCGGAGGAGCCCAAGGGTAGATTACTAACGGTTGAAACGAAGGTAACACCGCTTGCTGTACAAACCATACCACGACTTGAGCTCAATAGTGCAGTATTGTTGTTCAAACTGATGAATCAAGCTAAGGTTTTAGTTGTCAATTGGACTGATGCTGCCACCCACTGCTGGACTGATTCAACGATTGTACTCTCTTGGTTAGCCGACCATCCAGCTCGATGGAAAACTTATGTCGCCAATCGAGTGAGCGAAATTCATGCAAGCAGCACGCCGGATCAGTGGCATCATGTGGGGACGCACGAGATCCCTGTTGATTGCGCTACACGGGGATTGACCCTAGCACAGCCAATCGAATTTGGGTTATGGTGGGATGGCCCAAAGATTCTCACATCGGATACCGTCAGCTTCCCAACAATGAAGTTCATTATTAAACCCATGGAGCTAGAGAAAAGAAATACCTTGCATACGGTACGGGCAGAAGAACAGGATCTATTGATCGATAAATTCTCCAAGTATACGAGGCTAATCCGTGTAGTTGAATACTGCAGACGACTGTTGCCGGGTAGTAATGGTTATCAATCGTGTGGACATCTCACCGCGGAAGAATGCGAATAGCCAGAACTGCGTGCATTAATTCAATCGTTTTTACCCGAGATCCAAAGATGAAAGAAAGAGCAGTCAATGGATAGTCAATCACGAATCATCCAATCCATTTATTGACTCCTGCGGTATCCTCAGGCTGGGCGGAAGGCTACAGAATGCCGACAACGTCAACAAATATCCATTATATCGGACGGTAAATGCAATTTTACTGAGATGATTGTACGGCACGCTCATCATCAAACTTTACATGGAACCTCACAGCTAATGTTATCGATTCTACGCCAAGAATATTGGATTTTAAACGCGTAGAAAATGGTAAAACGATGCATCCATAAATTACAAAATCCATTACAAAATTAACGCACCACCACAAGCTCAATTGATGGGAAGCTTACCAACCTCCAGAGTGGTACTAATCGACCATTTTGGGAAACCGAGTTGGATTTTGCAGAGCCATTAAGGATTAAATCGTCAAACGGTCGGGGAGCAGAAACTGCCAAGTCGTACATTACGGTATTCATTTGCCTTGCGACAAAAGCTATGCATCTGGAGTTAGTCAGCGATCTCACGTCAGCAGCGTGCATAGCAGCGGTAGAACGATTCGTATCCAGAAGAGGAAAATGTAAAGCCATCTACAGCGATTGTGGAACAAATTTCATAGCAGCTGGAAAGGAAATAAGGACCATGTTTCAAACTATTACGCAAGAAACGCAAGCGTCGATGGCGAATGACCACATCGAGTGACATCACATTCCACCAAGTAGTCCCCATTTCGGTGGATTATAAGAGGCCGGAGTCAAATCGGTGAAACGTCACTTCTTGAAAACCTTCGGAGAATCCCTTCTAAACATCGAAGAGATGTACACCGCCCTCGCTCAAGTCGAAACATGCTTAAACAGCAGGCCTTTAGCGCCATTAAGTAGTGATGCGAGCGACGAAGATGCGCTCACTCCTGTACACTTCCTAATCGGAAATTCTATGTTTGCACTACCAGATAAAACACCGGACAACGTCAAGGAACTACGACGGTGGTAGCTAACAGAAAAATGATCAACCGAATTCTGGAACCGACGGCATCAAGAATACCTGTCCAGATTACAGGAGCGTCCAAAATGGTTAAAACCAATTACCAATTTACAACCCGGCATACTGATATTAGTAAAAAGTGAGAAAACTCCTCACACAAAGTGGGTGCTGGCACGAATAATCGACGTACATCCAGGACAAGATGGATTGGTACGGGTAGCAATGATTAAAATGAATGGACAAATCACAAAGCGACCAGTAGTGAAACTGTGTTCTTTGCCAATAAACGACGAATAGCCACGAGAACCCATTAAACTGGCGCAAGAGGCAGATAATGACGAGCACCACGAAACGCCTCCTTTGAAGCGAAGACGTGGAATAACCAACCATCCTATTATGCCCTCATGGACGTTAATATTAGCAACTATAATATCACTCTGCATATCACATGTAACGGCCTTCGTGAGCGTGAAAAATTCGACTGGAGGTTTCTGCCTAGAAGAGTTAGGAAATGCAGTTATAAATAGAGGAACATTTTAATTTAACATCCATGTACCTTGGAGTGAAATTCACACAGACAACATAAAAATTCAAGATGTAATTCAAAACATGACGAGGTTGTATGAATATAGTTAGCAGATGAGCTATGACATACGTTGCGAGAGTGTTAACCAGCATTTGGTGACCATGAATGATAACATTCAGCATCGATCAAGATCAATTCAGTTCCTGAGATAACGACAAACGAGAGGTATACTGGGAAAAATACTCACCGCTGTCTTTGGAGTGAACGATCAAGTCACATTTTATGAAAAAAATGTTGCACCCTCCATTCACATGTATGGGGAGTCTCCCCTTAAACTTAACACAAAGTGGCGCCACTTGCTGCATGTAAAAGGAACAGCAGATAATATACTCTTACCAATTTTCGTGACAATTGCTCTAGCCGTTTCCAAATAAATCGGGTGAGACAGACAGACATACGGACAGACAGACAGACCAGTGAGGAGTTGCTAAATCTCCTATCAGGCGCGTCCCTTCGTACGGATAAGGGATGCGTAGGAATATGCGCATATACGCTTTTGGAGGTGTGCGTGTATGGGCATACTTATGCGCAGGCTGAGTAGGTGGGAAGTAAACGTCCGCCTGTGAATAAAAATTGGCTATGGGAAGGATACCCAGAAATGAAACCCAACATGGTGGAACAGAAGGAGGAATATGCGTGCAGGGCTTCGGAAATCCAATACCGGCGGCTTTTGGGAGTGGGCAAGCAGGCTCCCGGCCATCGATATCCCTCGACTGCAGTGCCTCGGTGGTGGATTACTAGGCCACCGTTGCATCGAATACTACAAGTAGCCTGGAGAAAGAGGCATTTAAAAGGAGTATATCACACCCGAGAAGGCCTGTTCAAAACACACGAAAAGATGCCGCAGAAACTGGTCATTCATTAGCCCATGTTGGGGTGACTACACCTGGTCGGAACATGCCGTAGGACTTAGTGTTTGACCCATTTAAGAGAAGCCCGACGATCGTGCTGTGTCAGAGTCCGGACGAATCATCGTTTATCCTACTCGGAGGTAAAATAATAGAGTTGTCTGAATTTATGAAGGACAAACACAACGTGCACCACGCCATCAAAAACATGGTCCGTACCATTCGTGTACTATACAATGGTGCCAAGGACGAAAAAATGCTTCGAAGAGATCAAACGTCACCCAGGCAACACAAGTGACACCCCCTCAAAATCCAACGGGCGGTAAGCTTGAAAAGAGGAGTAGAGAGGGCGCGAACGATTCTTTCGGATTTTCACAGGACGCGAAAAGGCAAGACGGCCTCTCACCGGAAAAAGAGAAGTCAAACAAAGTTACCAAAATCGTGGAAGCTTACCAGCTGAAGCAGCGTTCAAACTGCTGGCGGCTGGAAAAGTAAAAATAGGTTGGATCGTTTGCCGATTCAGGGAGCAGGTGTCCCTCAAGCGCCGCTTTAGATGCTTGGAATTTGGCCATATAGCGCGAAATGCACAGATGACCGTGACAGGTCAAAAAGTTGCAGAAAATGTGGGGGAGAAGGTTATATGTTCAGGGAGTGCAAGGCTGAGCCTGAATGTATGCTTTGCAAGGAAAAAAAGGGTGTCGACTGTCGGCACGTTGCAGGCAGCAGCAGATGCCCAGTGTTTAGGAGAGCTTTAAATGCAGCAAAGAAATGAGGTTGATACAAATCAGCCTCAACCACTGCGAGGCAGCGCGAGACCTTCTCTCGCAGACCATCTATGAGAAGGGAATCGAAGCTGCAATAATCAGCGATCGCAATAATAAGAGCGGTGCCTGGACTGCAGATGTAACCGGCAAGGCGGCAATATGGGCGTGTGGAAATCAAGCCATTCAAGAAGTGATGGAGCTTCCAAAAGTTGGAGTCGTCAAGGTAAAAATAGCTAGTATATATATATAGTAGGTATGCTCCACCAAGCGCGACGATAACAGAATTCGAAGGAATGCTAGGTATGCTACCCTCGGATGCAAGAAGTCGAAACCACAAGATCATAGCGGGTGATTTCAACGCGTGGGCCGTGGATTGGGGCAGTCGCACTACGAATACCAGGGGCCGTATCCCGCTCAAGACTTTCACGGAGGTAGACTTGGTGCTTGCCAATACGGGAAATGTCACAAGGTCGGTCTCAATAGTCGATCTGACATATGTGAGTACCACATTGGCGAGGAGAATGACATGGCTTTTCAGTGAGCATTATACTCACAGGGACCACCAGGCGAATATGGAGCCATGCGTCGATGTGCGTTCCCGTCAAGCTGGAAACCGAGGCTGGTCCGTGAAAAGGTTTGAGGAGGATGCCTTCATAGACATGCTATTGGGAGGCCAAAATCCCGGTGGTAAGGATACAGAAAAGGTAGAGCAAATGATGGGACGCATAACAGAAGCAGCCGACGCTGCTATGCTGAGGCGACGAGTTCTCGCAAAAAGGCGCTCAAACTATTGGTGGGATGAAGATACCTGTTTTCGAGCTAGAAGGATCTGCCAACGAGGCTATACGGACCAGCAAGCGAAAATGCTTCAAGGAACTTTGCACAAAGGCAGACCAAAGCTCTGGGGAACAGCGTACAGAATAGTTATGAAGAAGATGAGAGGGCGAACACCACAACTAACCTGCCAGCATCTTCTGCTCGAAATCGTGATGGCGGCCTTCCTCCCGGATAAAGGGGAGCACAAACAACACAAGCAAGCATTGGATGTCTAAACCACACCTGCGGTAGCTCAGCCGGTCTGGATGCTGTTCCCAATAGAGCTTTTAAACTCGCTGTTAACACCAGACCCGACTGGTTTATCAGCGTGTTTGAAACATGCATGGTAGAACGAGTTTTCCGCGAAAAAACTACTTTTTCTCTCAAAGCCGAATAAGCACCCAGGACACCCATCATAATACCGACCGATTTGCCTCATCGACACCGCAGGAAAGATGCTCGAAAGGGTCATATAATCATATTAGGATGGACTATCGGAGCGACAATTTGAATTTGTTCAAGCCCACTCAACAATCGACGCCGTAGACGTTGTTTTGAAGCAGGCCCGAGACTTGGATATCAAAAATGCGTTCAATTCCGCTAGTTGGGAGTGGATAAAAAGCTAACTGGCTAAAACGGGTGTGCCTAGTTATTTGACTAAGCTCCTCTACAGTTACCTTTCGGAGAGGACACTTTGATACGACATGAATGAGGGATTCAAGCAGTATACCGTCACCGCAGGAGTGCCACAGGGCTCAGTGTTGGGTCTCCTGTGGAACGTCATGTCCAATGGGGTGCTTGATCTTTCCGTGCCAAGGGAGGCCACGATAATCGGTTTCGCAGATAATCTAGCTGTGGTTGTCGTCGCGAAACCACCTGAGCAGGAAGCACTAGCATGTGACAGTAATCGTAGGAGGGTAAATATGACTTACCGCTTAGTGGCACTAAGGGTGTGTAGCGCCTTCAGAACAATATCAGGCGAGGCAGCGGGTGTTATTGCGGAAATGATCCGGATAGACATTCTAGAAAGTGAGACACGCTTCCTGTACGAGACAAGGAATCCTCCTGAAAAGGATGCAGAATACCGAAAGGCGGCGAGACAAGAGTCACTAGAGAAGTGGCAGCAACAGTGGGACGACTCGCAGAGGGGTCGCTGGGCCCACACTTTGATTCCCCGTATTGAGGAGTGGATCCAGCGACGACACGGCGAGATTAACTACCATCTGACGCAATTCCTGTCAGGAGATGGTGGTTACAGGAAATACTTGCACCAATTCAGGCTGGATGATTCTCCCTTGTGTCCGGAATGTGGTTCCACACCTGAGCACCTGGAGCATGTTATGTTCCACTGTCCATTATTTTTTTCAGAAAGGAGGAATCTGAAAGACTCCCTGAAAACCAACCTAAGCACGCAGAACATGGTCGGGGAAATGTTGAAGTCGGTGGGAAACTGGTGTGCGGTGAACTCCGTAATCAAAAGAATACAGGAGGAACTTGGAAGATCGGAGCGCGCAAGAAGGGCGCGAAGAACGGAGGGCTTGGTCGCTTAAAGCGCAGTCCACCTCGCGAAGTAATACTTTGCGGCGGTCCGCGGGGAAGGAAGGAGGAGAAAGTGGGGGTGGTTTTAGTGGGTGAGAACCTCACACGCTGCTGCAATCTGGCGCGGAAGTGTCTCTGTAAGATTTCCACCTCCATCCATCAAAAACAGATAGACAGACATCGACTCGATTAATAAGGCTTTGTTTCACACAAAATCTTAAAAACTTCCTACTTGGAGTGAAATACACCTCAACCTCAATCGATCAGGAGCTCGATCATAAGGAGGGAGGGGTTACGTACGCTGCTCCCCACGTCAACACAATACCAATCTTCGCTTACGACCCGACCAATGCCCCACAGACAAAAGCATTTGATCACAACTACTAGTTACTTACGACCCGACCACTAATTAAAAACTCACCTCGCATCCGCCTAAGGAGAATCTTATCAGCCGACTAAAAACTTGCCTCGCATCCGCTTAAGAAAAAAAACAGCCAACTTATTTGGAAAGTCAGATCTACATCTTTCCTCAGGAGTATGATCCAGGAGTCCTGTTACATCGGTTGTAGAGCGAAGTTACCTTGACAAAACCCGCGTATCGTTTCTTACGCATAAAAATAAAGCATAAGTGATTGAATAATAATTAAAAGGCCTAAGTGTAAATGTTTTGCATAAAACGAAATGTTTTCATAACGTGAAAGTTTAATTTCGTTTGAACGCTAGTTGGATTGCCTTTAGAATTATGTTCTATATTATAGTCTATGCTGCTATCTCTGACAAGAAATTAAGCTCATTCAACAAGTGAGTAAGCTTTGCCTCCTCACTCACTGAAAGTCGCCAATTTAGCTGCTGCTTCAGGCGGACGTCCGAGCAATCCTCAAGTACGTCCGAAACAAGCCCGATGGTCTCCTCGCGAAGCCGATGAGGGAGTAGTTGAACCGGGTGGCGTCAGTCATGACACCCGGAGACACCCTAACCGCGACTGCTGCCAGTAGTGGCATTGCGTCTTCAGCGGTCTTCCCCTCGCGTGACACTTTCCGCAGTGAGCGGAGAAAAAAAAACAAAAAAAGAAGCGACGGAATACCGGAGGGGAGAACGGCTGTGGCCCAATGAATTTGCGTCTGCCGACGCAACAATCTCCGTAGCCACGCGGAAAACGGTCAGAGAAAAAATCCCGCCAATAAAAAATATATCAAAATAATAATATTCAAAAACAAGTCGGGAAACCGGAAGCTTCACGCTTCAGGTATAAAAGGTTTTCTGTTTCCCTATGTGAGGAGCATAACGTAGTTCTCCATTGGCTTAGAGCATTGACCCGAGATATTGAAATCGCTCAGTTCTGGGCAGGTTACTGCCATTGCCAGAACTGAGCGATTTAAATATCTCGAGGGCCAGGTTACTGCCATTGCCAGAACTCAGCGATTTAAATATCTCGACGGGCAGGTTACTGCCATTACTAGAACTCAGCGATTTTAATATTTCGAGTCAATGCTATCAGCTAATAAAATTGTTTCACACATTAACGCAACCTGGATGAAGTGGCATACCCCAACTGGTGCTCTTTGTGATCGACGTGTCAGCGCATGTCCCAAATCTAAGATTTACTGCAATGTCGTCCGTCTGCCGCTCTCTATAGTTCTGAGTGTTAGCTGACTATAGAGGACAATGAACGGCGTCTTGTGGTAATGGGGACGAAGGTGTTGCATTGCACTGGTGGCGTGACACGTTTTGATTACGTCTGAAATCCGCGATCCATATGGGCTTTCACCGATCGTGGAAAAACTGCGAGAGAGGCGTTTTCGATTGTGTGGTCACGTAATTCACACTAACGAGAATTCCACAACCAGTATTTGTCAGAACATCGAAGTCAATGGTAAGTAACCAAAAAGACGGCCAAAACAATGGTGGCTTGATACACTGGATGGGGATTTAAAGGTCTCGCGATTACATCCTGATCAGGCATTTGATAAAATAAAATGACGAAACCGATCAGGACGAGCCGAGCCCGCTTGTGAACTGAAGGCTGAAGAAAAAGAAGAAGATGTGAGGAGCGATGAGCCTGACAGTTCCGTGTCACATAGTTAAAAATTCTATTGGCCTCTATTTTTTACAAAATAACTTAAATAAATCATTTCATACCCTTGACACTCTGAGTTTAATATCATCAGCAAATAACAAGAATTTAGCCAACATCGAATATAAATAACCAACATCAAATATAAACAAGTCGGAATACCGGAAGCTCGCGCTTCGGGTATAAAGGTTTTGTGTTCATCTTTTGTAAGAAATTTCAACGCACATTTTTCTATCCGTATATAGCTACAAATCCAACATAATCCTTCATATTTTTCCAAACTACGAGACATACGTACATATTACAACCATAGATATTACGCTCACCCTAAACAAACAAACTGCCTGTTTCCGAACACTGTACACATATATGCAAGTATATAAATTTATCGTACCCATATTTCCGATTTACTTCTTATATCTATCTGAATTAGGCACTACCCCCAAAGTTCATTAGCATGCATATATTATATACCTACATACACACATGTCTGGTTGACAAATAACTAAAAAACTAAAACAAAATAATTCTCTGGGACCCCATTCATAAGAACTTATTTCGTTGTGGTATTGACGAATTGATATGTGATGATAACGTCATGTAGGTTATAGAGTGCACGAAATTCACAAAAAATTGTGAAGTTTCACCCCCTATAACTTTGTTAATAATAGTTGGATTTTCTTCAAACTTGACCAAACTGTGGATTATGTTCTTCATTACACGCATGGTAAATTTTGTACTTCTGGGATGAACATAAGGGGAGTGCCGGGTAAATTTCTAAAATATGGAAATATACTATTATTAACTTTATTTGTGCAGATATCGGAACCGGATATATTTTGAGGCCTAGATTTCGTAGGGATGCACCACTGTGATTTTTTTTCAGATTTTTCGGTTGGATAAGTTCTGAGAACGAGACCTGTTACACTTTTTGGGGGTCACATTTTGAGCCCTCACTCCCCTATGTTTCACTCAATATCAAATATTGAATCAGTTTCGAAAAGTACTAATTGAGACCTTTCATTTGATACCCCACATGGCTACATTCTGCAAAAAGAAAATTTACTCCCTCCATTCACATGTATGGTGAGCGCCCCCTTAAACTTAACACAAAATGGCGCCACTTACTGCATGTAAAGGGGGACACCAGATTACTCACCAATTTTCGTGACAATCGGTCTAGCCGTTTCGGAATAAATCGGGTGTGACAGACAGACAGACGGACAGGCGGACAGACAGACGCCGTCTCGATTCTAATAAGGTTTTGTTTCACACGAAACCTTAAAAAGGGCTTAGGAGAATTAGATTCTTCTTGAATGGAATTTTAATATTTCACTCAAATGTTAATTATTCCCGTTAATTATGACGTCAGCATCTTATTTGCGTGGCTTCGGAAGCAGCTAATTCGTGCGAAATTGTTATAACTTTGGCATTAATAGTCAGATTTCGATGAAATTTACACGAAATATATACGAAATATTGTCCTCTATGCGGACACAAAATTTGGAAGTCCTAGGATGAATTTAAGGGGGTTTTTCAGTAAATTTCTAAAAAATGGTAATATACTATTAGTAAGTTTATTTGAGCAGATATCGGAATGGGACTTATTTTGAGGCCTAGATTTCATCTAGGCGCACCACCCTGATTTTTTTCGAATTTTTAGGTTGGGCAGATTCCGAAAATGAGTCCTGTCTCACTTTAAATGCGTACATTTTGACTCCTTACTCACGTGCTTTGCAATTCAAGCCAAGACTAATATCAGCTTCGGAAAGTACAAATCGAGACCTTTCATTTGATGCCCTATACGACTATATCCGGTGAAAAAATTTTTTGAGTCTCTCATTTGCATGTATGTGACAGACAGACAGAAATTGAATCGATTTTAATAAGCTTTTGTTTTACACAAAACCTTAAAAAGCTACCACAAATCAAACACTGTAAGTAATAAGTAAATATGTGATAAAAGAAAAGAAAAAGTTTTGTGTTCATTTTATGTGAGAAACTTACGCACATATTCCTTCAGTTTTCCCGAAGTACAAGTTATACGTACATATTACAGACATAGATATAATCCTCACCCTAAACAAACAAACCACCTATTATCGAATTTTCTCTATATATATAAGCACGTATATAAATTGATCACACCTATATTTCCGATTTACTTCGTACAGAAAAGTATAGATATGTACATACATTCTACATATACTGAATACCGCTGCTTTAATGTAGAAATATATCTATCTGAATTAGACACTACCCGCAAGCTTCATTAATAGGTATATACAGGGCTACAGGATAAGTCGATCTACTTACATTAAAAGCGTGTAGTATCCACCATTTCCAACTAATGTCACTATGAAACACGGTACCCTAAACTTAACCGTTTTCGGGATACTCGAGTTTTAATTTTTTTTTATAAAAATGACCGATTTTTTGGCTATTGAATTAAATATTTTGTAATATATAACTCTTATTATTATTATTTAATTTTCGCATGTAGAATAAGATGTTTAATGACCTCAATAACATTGATTATACGTAAATTAACTAAATAGGTCCTTGTAGACGATCGAGTAGTTGATATTGATACAAAAATGTCTAAAAAACTAAACCAAAATGTTTCTTTGCGACCCCCCATTCATATCAGCTCAGTTTGTTGTGGTATTGACGAATTGATATGTGATTTCGACGCCATATACGTTGCAGAATGCACGAAATTCACACAAAATGTAAAAGTTTCATCTTCTATAATGTTAATGTTATTAATATAATAGTTTGATTTCCTTCAAATTCCCCAAAGTTATGACTTACGTTACCCGTTATGTTTATGACAAATTTTGTACTTCTAGCATGGACCGGTTACGGGGTAAATTTCTAAAATATGGAAATATACTATTATTAACTTTATTTGTGTGTGCATCGGAACCGGATGTATTTTGTGGCCTAGATTTAGTAGAGATGCATCGCTGTGATTTTTTTTCAGATTTTTAGGTTAGATATGTACTGAGAACGTCAATTTTGCTTTTGATGACTCTATGTTTTACCTAATACCAGAAACAAGGTAATTTTCGAAAAGTACTAACCGAAACCTTTTATTTGGTACCCGACAGGACCATGTATGAGGAGCTGCCCTTAAACTCAACACAAGGGATTCACAGGCCATACTCCCTGACAATTGTTTTAGCCGTGTTCGAGAAAATCGAAAACCAAGGTTTTGTTTTACACAAAATCTTCAAAAGGGGTTATTTTTTTTTAAATATGCAGATTTTCCCAAATTTTTATATGAAATACTATTTCCTTGTTTCTTTCCAATTGGGGTCATTTTGAACCCACGATACCAACAACGTGGCTAAACATTGTGACAGTAATCATCACTATTTACTGTTGCTATTTTAAGTCAATTGGATACCAAATTCAAATTCCAGAATTAAAACAAAATCTTTTAGTACCAACATAGAAGAGCCTACACAATGACGAAATCTATAAGCGATACCATGACCGTCCGGTTGTGGATAAAATCCGGCTCAATAGGTTACGGTGGGCGGGTCACTTAATCCGTATGGATGAGGATGATCCCACCCGGAAAGTCTATAAGGGTAATATCTATGGTAGAAAAAGAAGACGAGGCAGACCCTGCCTAAGATGGAGCGATGGCGTGGGTCAGGACGCCAGACAGCTTTTAGGGATATCGAATTGGTGGACCTCGGCGCAAAACCGGGATGTCTAGAGTTCCTTATTAAGGCAGGCCTAGACCGGATACCGGTTGTTGCGCCGTTGATGATGATGATGATGATAGAAGAGAAAGAATAATAGAACTAGAAACACAAGCAAACAGTAAACAAAAAAGCGGTAAACTGAGAAATTGCCAGAAAAAAAAAAAACATTTCTATGCCATTTGGATAACATTTCCAGGAGTAAAAGTAATAACTATGGGAGAAAGGGCGATTCTATTGATTGTGAATGAAATGTCCACCGTGTCTAATTTCCTTTTTCAACTTTAATAAACATTTGTGATACTTATGGACAAAATATCGACGTAAGCAATCGACACCCCATGCGATCCACTGTATGATGTTTAGACAACAGTGCGTTCCCCCAATAGTTTCACTCGATTTCTCTCTAAGATTGTTTGCCGGGTATAATTACATATAATAAGAATGGTCATTTGTCGCGACGACTGGGACTACTTCGATCCTTTGCAGTCCCCATATTTGCTTTTCCGCCAAATCACCGTAGTTTCGTATTTTACCTTGCTGTATTTCAATAATATGCCAGTTAACGGAACGGCTACATCGATTACGAAACACGCTAATTATTTCTTGACAAGCAGAACTATTATAGATCCGGTTTATTGTCATTAACACTGTGATCAGTGGCAATAGTGTGATCGCACAATATTATTTCCAATTTCCGGTACTGCTCAACATCCTGCGCGGAAATACTGGATGGTCTCCTTTATACAGCTATCATACATAACCTACAACTGGAGTTGGTAATTGATGAGTCGTGCAGAATATACCGTTTATAATATGTTATTGGGAGCGAGGCATCTCGAATCGAAGTGAGGAATGCTTCGCTTTCCTATGTAGTACACCGTTAGTCAACTGTTTGTAGTATATAGAAGGAAGGAAATGGTGAAGGTGCCCATTGCCATGAATATATTTTTTTCTGAATAGCCAATTTTCATAACAAGATCCAAGCGCCTTTAAAATTCCCCCAGAAATTTAGATATTATTAGCAGAGTCCGGAAGAAGTTGTTCTGCAAAATCAGCGGATTTTGTTTGGGTACTGGAAGAAGCGTCTGATGATACACTTGTCCTTGCATTCTTACCATCGGAACATATCCGAAGAGGGTGATCAGACTCAAGTCTGCTAGAGTTTCATCTAAAGTGACTTTTGCCACAAAGGCTCATCAGTAGTTATCTGGTAGCATGGGAAATGGGGTGGCCCCCTGAGGAGATATCCTCCACAAGAATTCTTTGAGGATGAATTCTCGGCCGGTTATTTGCGGTTGCTCCCCTGGTGGACATGTTATGGTGATGGTCGTTGCACTCATAAAGAGGGCAGAGCTCCTTGTGGACTCAAGAATGAAGTTGCGCTTTGCAATGTCGTATTCCTTAGTTGTGGCAGACATATTAAATAGGCCTTGCATCCACTGGTATGAATGCTGGGCCTCCACTTAGTAAAACCCAGTATCTTGGTGTTTGTTACGGCAGGTGTGAAACTATCGTATTTTGCAATAATCGCCGCTTCAAACAATGTTATTTGAAACCATGCATCGTCTTTCCGAATATTCTGTAAAAAGTGTTGGATTCTTGTGTATCTCCAGCGATATGTGTTGAAAGTGGCTCTGGCGGCTGAGTTAGTGGTGGCAAATATACCTTGCGAGGAAAAAAATCTACACAGGCATTTCTTGCTGAAACTTCGTAGTAGAACCATAATGATACATTATTGCCATTAGATCAATGATGAGATTTAAATTCATTTTGTAAATGCAATATTTATTGTTATCGGAATGTTTATTATCATTGATTCCCAATCTTGATCGAGCCTGTGGTGGACGTTGAGCTTTGCGTCACGTGTCTTGCTCTTATGGAACAACAGCTCTGAAAGTAGACAGTTTTGCCCGAAGATTTGTAATTTGTGCAACATGTTGCTGTGATGTTTCGGCAGCCCTTGAAGTGGAAACTGGCAGGATCTCGAATCGTACATTCCACTTTTCTAATGTTCCAGCAGCAGAACTAGAAGTTTTGATCCGGTAATAATTTCGGTGTGGCAATTATTCTTCCCATATTTTAGCAGCTCCTGAAGTAGATATGTCCAGATGGTTCAAGTGATTGGTGCGCTGGGTGACCGTGGCAGAAGATCGCGATTCAAATTTCACTGATGGCAGAGGAATTTGTTATCGAGACTGGATGTCGGATACCAGTCGACTCAGCTGTGAATGAGTACCTGAGTCAAATCAGGGTAATGATCCCGGGCGAGCGCAACGCTATAGTGTACTGTAGTATTCAGTAACGGTCTTGAATAAAATGTTCTAACACACTTCAAGGCCCTGATCCGATTGGATTGCGTCAACGATTATTATTATTATTTTCCGAGTAGCCACAATCTCGGCAGATGTCGAATTTTACCTAATAATAGCACGAGGTGCCAAGCATTTATGCTGGGACGATGGTAGGCTAATGGTAGAATCCTTCGAGAACTCCCTGCAACATCGATCACGTATACAGAATGTTCCACTTCTGCATGATTTGAACCGAAGTGTATAAGAGTCCCAGGAGTTCAAGGCAAGCCATAAGGAATTTAGGTACAATACTTGTAGCTGACAATATTATGGGAACTACAACCACCCGCTCGAGACGCCAAATTTATTTGATTTCTCGAGCTAGTGGCTCATAGTTCACCTTTTTCCCACGTGTTTCTGTTCAATGTTGTTATTATGGTGGATAGCAACATCAAAAATATACGCGGAGCGACCCGTCTTCTCAACTAATAGCACGTCAGGCTTGTTCTGTGGAATGTGCCGATCAGTTAGAACTTGCCGGTCCCAATACGTGCTGTAAGCAGAACTATCAAATACTACTTACGGCTTATATCTGTAAACCGGGCATGCTCCCGTCATCAGCCCATGCTTACATGCAAGGTTTTGAAAAACCACCTTATATACAGCACTATGTCTGTTCATGTATTGCACCGGTGCCATGACAGTGTAGCCAGAAATGAGGTGGACCATGCCGTCCTGAATGGCACACATTTATCCCTCCATCTCAGCTTCGATGTCACGAGGGAGGTTCCCCAGCTGCACGGCAGAGTTTGGATGATTCATTCGGAATTTGGACGTAGTAGTCCGTATTCGCCCCTGGAGGTTAGCGAATACATTCAATGCAATTGTTCCCCGAAAGCTTTACATGTCGCAGGAATTCGTACAGCAGAACATCATTCAGACCACTAACCCGAATATAGATTCCTTGCATAATTCCGAAGTATTTGTAGAAGTCTGCCTCGGTCATAAGTTGAATGTGGAGGTCACCAATGCTATGTCCGGCATCCGGCTCGTGATAACCTTTGCGGATGGCTTAGATTCGACACATGTCTAATCATAATTCCATCCACATATCACAGCTGAACATGTCTACTATTCGCACTAGACTTCTAAGGTGTTCGCCGGTACTAGTATACAACTTGATGTAATCTAAGTACATCAAGTGTGTCAGCTCGCACCTAGCACATAGGCTATGTTATATTGCAAAACCATGTCCTCTAGTATCATTCTGTGCTATGGAAAACTAAAGGAGGCTCAACGATTTCCCCTGGATGCCTCTCCGTATATGATTGACTCAGAGGTATTATCACCGTCAGGTGAACACACGGATCAATGCGATACAGACGTGGGATATCGATTAGCCAGGTATGCGGGAAACTGACTACCGAATTAATAATGAGTTGCTCTTTCCAAAGCCTTGACCCAAATTGGCAGCCCTTCTGCTCCTCGGACAGAATGTTTTTGACCTCGAGGTGCGCATTAACCCACTAATAATGGAATTTGTGAATTTGTAGAGGGCTGGTAAGCAAGTAATCGATCTTGTGTCCGCAAGTCCTGCACAGTGACTTTCTTGGGGATAAGGCAAGTAATCCGCGCAGTAAGAAATGGCGGAAATTCCTCCGGCCGACTAATCATTTGATTTATGCTGCTGTGCCAACCGACTGTGTATACTGGTAAATTTCTTATACCAGAAATTCTGCTCCCGATCCAGACCTGGGCTCCTCCAGTTCTTGGAGCTGTTTATTCCTCGTAACATCCCCAAAATTAATGTCAGGCGTATTAGTATCGCGGTTGCCTTCGGCGGCGAAAGCTGTACTGTCTGGACGTTCTGTTGGGATTCGTTGAGTGATCTGAAAAACTCCGCTAATTCCTCTCGTATGTTGCATTCTGGACACACCGGGAATGATTTTCGCCATACCACTGAACCGACTGCATATGAAAAAAAGTTTCTCCTTTAGTGTGTCCAGAATTTCGACTAGGGGTGTTTCACTGGGAATGGCATAGTTCCTGTAAACCCGCTGCACTTTATTTCTCACCCGTCTGCCTGCACTGCCAGAGCTGATTTGAATCAGTCCAGCTATGTCCTGCCTTAGTGAATCACGCAGCCATTCCAGAGGAATTTTCCATGGTGCATTTCTTCGGTTACTCAAACCAATAACGCGAAAGCGAATCTTCTGCAATCTGACAGCCGCAACTGCACTAGAACACATGAGTGATTGTAGTTGCAGCAGCGACATATCAGCACACAGTCAAGACGCAATTTTATCATAGATTTGAGATGAATTCTTGCAATTGCTGCAGATGCATAAGCCCTGGGAATACTTGGTCTATACAATAACTCCATTTTCGAAAATTCTATACACGCTCTTTGGAATTCGTCCTGAACCTCAGTGGAGACTTCAGCTGGACGGTAGAGAAGAGTGCTTTGGCGAGTACTGTAACTGTTGCCTGCAGTGCGGCGTGGTGTGGCTGATGCCACCGCCTCTGCCCCCATCGACTCTTGGTCAGTAGTTTTCGCGATGACCTCAAGTCGAACACGCTCCTCGATGATGGCCGGGATTGTATCGCTGCGAGTAATGAAGAATCTCTGGTCCAAAAGGGGCGGTAAGATGTTGTACTCGCTCCCGCCGTTATTTCGTAGTAGGAGCGGATGATAGAGATATTCAATTCCTCAGGCAATTTCATCCGCTGCCTACGCGAACCTGCTGAAGTGGTCGCCGCAGGTTGTAGCGAATCAGCTGCAGCAGGCGGAGCTATGCTCCTGGTCGTCGTGTCGTCAACCGGCCCACAACTAGCGGTTTTGAAGTCGTGTTTTCCACTACGGGAGCCCGACCCGGTCAGCAAGTCAGACGACTCCCAGTGGTAATCCGTATGGGGCCTTAAAAGTTTCCTTCTCCTCATTTTTGGTGGTGGATTTTATCCCTAATTGCCAGATGTGATAATAGCTAGTGAGTAATTTGCTTGCAACCTTGCACTTTCCTCTGCTACCCCTTGAGATGCTGCGGTGATGTACAGCCATTCAGACTGAAGCCACCATCTCACCTCATTTCATAACCGAGCTTGGGACCAGCTATTATTATTGAAGTAGAGACTGTGAATCGTTCTGTTTTCAGTCGCAAGTGTTGCTCTTCAGATATTTTAGCATTTTCGATAGTTTTCAGAATACGGTATCCCACCAATCAAAGTCTTTATTTGGTTTTGTGGACTAGTTGGCAGGTATATCAATTTGTCAATTGTTGACTCATCTAAGGGCGAACTGCAACAATGGGAAGAGTATCAAAAATTAGCCATCAAAAACCGTAGATATATAAGGGGAAAAGTGAGAGTGAATATTTTATAATAATTTTTTCAAAAATTGAGATTACACATTTTATTCTATACAAAAAATGTTACGAAATTAAATATAAACATATAATATAAAGATTAAAAAATTCTTGAATGAAAATTATTTCTAAAAATATTAAGCACGTCTTCCCTTCCGACACTATATGTATTAAATATTCCTGGGATACCAGGATACGATTAAGCCACCTGAGTTACAAGCGCAAAGATGCATGCAACCAGGCGTACACCATAGGTTGCGGATAATGAGGTGACGTTAACCACGAATATCATTGGTTAATTTTGTAAATGGATAGCCGCGGACATGCGTTTCCATTTGTCTTCGTCTTCGTAAATTCGAAGAGAAGGAATCGACGATATTATCAGAGGAATTGCAGTGATGATTCACTATATTTCACCGGCCCCCATCCACATATCCTCCCTACTTATGGAGGGCACCAGGGGGCAGGACAATATTGGAGGTCTGCTGCCGCGCTGACTGCTTCCCCAGTATTCATGGGAATGAAATCGGGGACTTTTCTTTAAATTCTAATGATGGGATACCAGAGGAGCGAAGACGGTACCTAATATAATATGATTGAGGGTCGCTCAACATTATCAGAGCCTCACTTCGGCCCTGGTCGTTTTGATGGTTATGTGTTCTATGATTTGAATAAACCATCTAAACGAATATCTCGTCCACGTCTATTACCGTATCACAGATTTAGAACGGAATTGAGTAGGGTACAGACATCGACTCCATGACCTGTTCATAACCCGCTTTCCGGAATGAAGTTATGTTCATGGGCAAAATGTCGTCAATCAAGACCGAATTCATCGACTTGCCCTACCAGCTAGGCAACATATTTTTCACGAACTTTCACTTGAGCTCGGTATGGAGTCTTTAACAAACCGGGCTGAACAAAGAATTAACGCGAATGCTTCACCTGTAAGGCACTTCACCCAGTACTTAGGAGAATCTTAATATCTGGGGATGTCAACCCAGTTTATAATGAGGCTTTGACGTCATTTTAGGTTGGATTCACAGATCCCGAAACTAAAGTTTACTTCGGCAACTATCAATATCATTTATGTCTTGGACAGAATTTTAACTGGCCGTTTGGAAAACGAAATTACTGCGGCTGAAGTTCAAAGTTTTGTTTACAAACTCTTGCCGCTTTCGAGAAAAGAACCCTTCGAAGAATGGCAATATCAGCACCAAAATCCAAAGAACCAAAAACATCAAAGAGTACTGATCAAATGGGAACAGTACATATGGAAGACTACAACTTTGCGACGGTTGATAATTTCTCCTATCTAGGGTCGAAAATTCGAAAACAACTACTACGGTAAAATCCACGCACGGTTATTGGCTACCAACGGAGCCCATTTCAGCTCACAAAAACTGCTCCGCACAAAAAGTGTCACAATAGGGACAAAGCTTTTACTGTACACCCAATGATCTTGCCAGTCCTCAGAGACTTGGGTTTATAGCAAGAAGAACTTTTGGCGCCTACATGTGTAATTCCATAGCCTATTCAGCGATGAATGCGTGGGCGGGTCAGGCAATCCGTATAAGTGAGGATAATCCAGCGCAGAAAGTCTATAAGGGCAATATCTATGGTAGTAAAAGAAGACGGGGCAGACTCTACCTGAGATGGGGTGATGGCGCAGGCCAGGACGCCAGAAAGCTTTTATGGACACCGAATTGTTGGACCTCGGCCAAAGCCAAAAAATCTCAGGTTGGGAAAGTAATCCCGATTGTGGATGTTGGAATGCAGTTTGCTTTGGGAAAATATCTTTTGACAACAATTGTTCGGATAAAACATAATGACAATGAAGGATGCAGCCACAATGAGATTCTAACTGAAGGCAAGGATTCAGACAACGACTACAAATACCTCGGCATATTGCAAACAACAACACCTGCTGTGGTAATTGTTAAATCCAAATTTCTAAGGGAATTAAACAGCGTCTTGATTTTGCCCAGGAAAAGTAAAATATTGGCTACCAACGCCTTTGTCATTCCCATCAAAACAGACCTGGAGACTACAAAAGATCGAAGTAGTCCCAGGCGTACTTCAGTGACGGGACTAGTCACGTAAATTTACATAAAGCGCTGAAGACATTCGATCTTAGGGCTAAATTGTACATGGAGATACAAAAAGCGATCATCCTTGCAACCTGAGCTATAATCCACAGAACCTTTTTCGGTAACAGGCTGGCCGCATACATTTTGCGTTGAAATTCATTCATTCATAAGATGAACTTATAGTGTTTTGACCAAACATCGTAGCAGTAGATTCAGCCGATTCCAAATGAATTGCATGTGATCGGCCGATCGACGTTGAATCGATTTTAACTAGGTTTGACATCTGTATTTTTTAATGTTAATTTTCGAGTAAATATAGCTTTTAATAATTTAAATAATACTCACCAAGTAATGTGTAAGAAAATAAAAGGGTGCAGATTCCTATATTCGTAAGCAACCCAGCCCACAAGGAAGTGGATTCAGGTCCAAAACATGAGTGACATTTTCGATGAATTCCAGTTGATGCCGCTTCTCTAGAACTGTTCAGTTGTTTTACGTGCTCAATTCCACTGTTTCGCATCTCAGTTATTACTGCCCCAACCTCATATTGTAGACGAATGGCCTCTGCCTCCATCATTATTAGCAAAATGATGTACTGATTTTCGCCTGGATTCCAAATACACGGTAATACATCTGCGGGTCAAAATTTGTTTTGTTGCTTCTAAAAGAAACGTCGGAACGACAAGTGTGAGTGATAACTGCACCCTTCGTAGATCTCCTATGAATATGAGGAGGATCAGCCATAAGTTAAAACTTAATTAACAATTCCTTCAATTTGAATGACATTTCGCAACGAATTTCCTGTTATGTTTATCCGTCGATCAGTGACCCCCATCAGCCCATACCAATTGACTCTCACAGAAAAAACTACCGGTCCAATCAGTAACATCCTTATGGTGCTTTTATTTTTTAGGCGGCCAACTATCTGGAATAGAATAATAATAAAAACAATGGTAAGTACAAAGTCAGCCTTTGAATTTGTTTATAAACTTTCATCTATTCCTATGGGTTTGGTCTCCTAAAAAAATGCTTTGGTTTATTGTCACTTTCACCATGCAAGCAGTAGTGATTTGCAGAGTGTTAAACTGTTTTTAATCTGCTCTGAATGAAGTTTTCGACTTTGATGCACTATATCAAAACATATTTGAAATTGACACATGCCAGTATACCGTACCGCCAACAGCGGCTGTGGCTACCCTCTAAAACATTTGCAAAAAATCCTTCCTACTGTTGCCATGAACTTAACATACGATTAGGTGGCTCTAGATCAAACCCATGCTTATCACGGTTTGTAGGTTCGGTTCATATTGGAATACAGTGATCGATCGGTGCTAAACGTGGTAAACGCATGCAGCGCTCACTCTTCCCTTAGTGACGTTTGCCCCTTTGAATAAAGGCTTGAGTCTAGCTGAGGCGGTCGTCTTGGGCTTCCCTCAACGTCTAGTCTGAAAAAGTGCTGTCTGCTTTCGACGACCTCACAGAGGCCCCTCGTAGCGGGATCCGAGTGATGTTAGTCCTCACCAACACGTGGGTGCAAACTTCGAGTCTCCTACGGGCGTTGACGAATGGCTGCAATTTACGAGACGGGGAGGTGGCTCCAATTGGCAATGCTGTAGCAGACACAACAATTCAGTCTTGACAAGACGCAGATGGAGTGAGGATGACCAATTTCATTTCATTTCATTTATTTACTGATAGTGACTTACAACTAAACAATGATTACTTAATGCTAGCTTAATAACGGCTAATAGATCTTAACGCTATCAAACGGGTGACTATTACATAGTTTGGCCAACCCGACCTTCTCTGTAATCTACTTTACTGTGTATATTTTTATTTATACATCGATCTTGACAATTTATAAAGCACTTGGCATTTTCAAACTGCGCCCGCACTAAAGGCGCGAGAAGAGGATGACCAACAATTGCTGGAATACATATACTCTTCAAACGTTCTCCAAGCTTTTTCTGCGCAACAGCCAGCTTCTGGGTTGGAAAAACCGCATCTTTGAGAAGATTACAGCTGAGCATCATGCTTAACTGGTTGAGAGATACTTTTTCGATATTGTTGCATTTTTGGAGGAGTGCGCGAATACGAGAATCGGTAACGTTCCCAAAATTAAGTGAAAGAGTGTTGTTCTGGCACAATGAAATTTTCCCTGACAACCTAAGAAAGGTTGTGGGATCTATCAGAGACAAGCAACACATAGTGACCGAGGGAGTATGGATCGAATACGATCATTACTAATATCTGCTAGAAAGAAACAATACGAAAAGGTCTTAGGCAAGTTAAGACTCACGTCTACTTGCCTGAGGCCGTAAGTATTTATGGGCGGCAGTCTGCTGCTGCTTATTATAGGTGTTGCGGAATCAAATTGTTGGATTTGGTGACGGGAAAGACCGAGACTTCCACCCTCGTGTCCACTAGAAAATTGCGCCTACTAAGGGGACTTAAACTGTTAGGCAACGTGGTGTTGCGTTTCTTATAGTCTTCACCGCGGCCCCAATACGAACCTTGTTTTCCGTTTGCGTCACGGTAAACATGTAGGGGTTGGTATATTTAGTAGCTTTTTGCCCATATTTGCGAAAGTACTAGCACTCGCCAGAGTTCCATGCGGTCCGCACTACTACCCATTTCTTTAGGTGTAAGTCGAAAGCATTCCAGTCGGCCCTTGCGAACGTTTATGGTCTAAGAGCTGGATACATGCCTACATGACTCGTTGCACGAAAAATTTTACTTGGAAATGGTTGGATTGTTGTAGGTGAAGCAACGGCTGTAAAATTTTCATCAAAAACAAATTGATTCTTGCACGGAATATTAAAAGCGATCAGAAGGCCTAAAGTTCCAAAAAAACACATAAAATTTGAGTGTTAAAAAGTGCTTTAACAATTCGCATTTATATCCT
The DNA here is from genome assembly GCF_905115235.1 of Hermetia illucens. Classification (NCBI taxonomy): domain Eukaryota; kingdom Metazoa; phylum Arthropoda; class Insecta; order Diptera; family Stratiomyidae; genus Hermetia; species Hermetia illucens. The sequence continues at coordinate 66,822,349 of NC_051852.1, read as the reverse complement.
TCAAGTACACTGGGTGTCAAATGCATGTATATCCGTCCCAACTAGAGGCCCGCCGTTATGCTTTTTCTCAAGAACAGCAACATTTCCTTTATTCGATCACGATTACCTTCCAATATGTATTAGGGAATTAGTATGTTATTAACTCCGCCATGCTATTAACATAGTATGCTGGTCCCAAGCCCAGGTAAAGGAGGAGGGTTTGAGGCAACGTACTCTGTACTATCCTCAGTAAAACAAAAATAAAATGCTGAGATCAGGGAAAGAGATAAATAGAGTATAGTTGGAGGTATTCTACTATGCTAAATCCTACCTGATCTCTCTTGGTGACAGGCCCCGCGACAGGTCGACCAAGAAAATGCATAGAATGTCGTTACAAACATGATGATCGGATTAAGTCACAGGCCTCGGAGAAATGCTAGGGCGTCCACCTCAGTCGACGCGGCAGGACGGGCCCCGGTCCTGTCGAGAAATGGGCAAGGGTTCTTGACGCATGGACGGCGTCAGGACGTAAGCAAGTTAGTCCGCACACAACGAACAAAACAAATACGTGTCTGCACGCTAAATGTTGGTACCCTAACTGGAAAGACCGAGGAACTCGCAAGAGCCCTTCGGAAAAGGTGCATTGACATCTGCGCTCTGCAAGAAACCCGATGGTCTGGTGCCAAAAGCTGCGACATTGAACGCGAACGCGGTAAAAATGGCTACAAACTTCTCTATTTTGGTAACCCACACACTCAATATGGTGTTGGCATTGCCATCTCAGAGGGTTTCCGTGATGCCATTAAAGAAGTCGAACGATTTGATGATCGGCTGATGAAGCTCACCATTATATCAGCTGATCGCACTATTCACTTCTTCACCGCGTATGCACCACAGACAGGTCGACCTGATGCCGAGAAAGATGCCTTCTGGCAACTTCTCGATGAAAAGACTTGTCACGTGCCTGCTGATGATTACATAATCATTGCCGGCGACCTTAATGGTCATGTGGGTGAAAAGGCAGACGGTAGCAGGTGCCATGGGGGAAAGGGGTTCGGAGCGTGCAATGAAGGTGGCGAACGTATAATCGATTTTGCGGACACCCATGACCTTGTACTTATGAATACATGGTTCATCAAACGATTGTCTCATCTTCCCACATTTTATAGTGGGAACAATAAAACGCAAATCGACTATATTCTCATAAGACGCCAACATTTTTCCACTGTCACTGATTGCAAAGTCGTTCCCTATGAGACCATCGCACCTCAACATCGGCCGTTGATTGCTGTCCTGCGAATTAAGCCACCGATAAAACGGCGTGAGGAACGCACTGGCCCGCCGCGCATTAAATGGTGGCGATTTGGTGGGAAGAACGAAGAAACGGTCTCACTCATACGATTGCCAACCATTACGAATGTGGAAGAATCATGGAACCAAATGAAAGACACGATCCACAAAGCGGCCTCTGCAACCCTCGGGATCACCAAGCCGGGTAAGCGGTACATCAACCGAGATACTTGGCTTTGGAATGATGATGTTGAAATGAAGGTCCGTGAAAAGAAACGCCTCTACCACAAATTTCTCGACGATAAAACGCCTGCTAATTGGCAAATTTATAAGAATGCCAACCGGGAAGCAAAGAAAGCGGTCGCTGTCACCCGAGCGAACCATTTCAAAAATCTTTACGATAAACTGGACACTCGGGATGGCGAGAGAGATCTGTACCGACTTGCTAAAAGCCGTGATGAACGCACACAGGATATCGAACACTTCTGTTGTGTTAATGACAAGAACGGTACTTTGCTTACTGATCGTCGAGCCGCGACGGATAGATGACGAGAATACTTCGAGCAGATTTCAACTGAAGAATTTGCTCATCCTCCACTTCCACAATCATTGCCGACATTTGGAGCAGTTCCACCAGTCAGCGTAACTGAAGTCGAGGAGGCAATAAAACAAATGAAATCGGGGAAAGCAACAGGATCTGACGACATCGCATCTGAGCTCTGGAAAGCAAAGAGCTGGGACCCAACACCGTGGCTCAGTGAATTCTTTAACCGGGTTATTCAGGAAGGAAGAACACCATCTGACTGGCAAGAAAGTACCACTGTTCCAATATGGAAAAAGAAAGGTAGCCCAGCAGAATGTTCAAATTACCGTCCGATCCGGTTACTTTCCCATACCATGAAGATTTTTGAACGCATTCTTGACAACCGTATTCGCGAAATCGTTGAAATAACCGTGAATCAAGCCGGATTTGTCAAGAACTGCGGAACTACTGACGCAATACACACTGCGCGGTTACTCATGGAGAAACACCGTGAGAAGCGTCGCCCTCTTTACATTGCCTTTCTGGATCTTGAGAAAGCGTTTGACCGTGTGCCACACGAACTCATCTGGTATGCTTTACGACAACACTTCGTGCCAGAAGAACTCGTGCGCTGGGTTCAATTGCTCTACCACGATCCGAAAAGTAAAGTTCGAAGTATGGCGGGTGTATCAAAACCGCTTCGTGTCTCTGTTGGAGTTCATCAAGGAAGTGCCCTCTCACCACTCCTCTTTGTCCTTGTTATGGACACCGTCACACGGGATATCCAACGTCCAGCGCCCTACACACTGCTTTATGCAGATGATGTTTTTCTAGCATCTGATAGCAAAAATGATCTCGAGCAACTTGTTCAAAAATGGAATGATCGCCTCATGCAACACGGTCTCAGATTGAATTTAAACAAAACTGAATTTTTGACGACCGATCCCCATGAAACAGGCACAATCACTGTCAGCGGCAGTGATCTGCCCAGAACTGAGCGATTTAAATACCTCGGGTCAACGCTATCAGCCAATGGAGAGCTGCGTTATGAAATTGCTTCACGCATTAACGCAACCTGGATGAAGTGGCGTTCCACAACTGGTGTCCTTTGTGACCGACGTATCAACGAACGTCTCAAATCTAAAATTTACCGCAATGTCGTCCGTCCAGTCGCTCTCTATGGTTCTGAGTGTTGGCCGACCATAAAAGACAATGAACGACGTCTTGCGGTAATGGAGACGAAGATGCTACGTTGGACTAGTGGCGTCACACGTTTAGATCACATCCGAAATGAGGATATCCGCGATCGTTATGGGGTTGCACCGATCGTGGAAAAGTTGCGAGAGAGGCGTCTTCGATGGTATGGTCACGCAATTCGTGCAAACGAGAATTCACTTGCCAAGATTGGTCTGAACATCGAAGTCGATGGTAAACGACCAAAAGGCAGACCTAAGCAACGGTGGCTTGATACGCTGGACGGGGATTTGAAAGCCTCGAGATTGCACCCAGATCAGGCATTCGATAGAGCCAAATGGCGAAGCCGATCACGACGAGCCGACCCCGCTTGTGAACGGGACAAAGGCTGAAGAAAAAGAAGAAGAATTAGTATGTTATTATGTAAACATTGAAATTTTTAAATGGAAATGGATTTTAGGGGTTAGAGAAAAGGGACCAATTGATTTTTAAACCAAAAAAAATTAAGTTATTATAACTACCACATATTGAGCACTAAGTTGTTGTGTGTGTGGGTGATAAAGCTTTATCATTACAAAACGGAAAACATTTTCTTGTAAGAAAATTGGCATATTGTTTTGTGTTATAATTGTTATAGGGTCAAACATGAACATTTTCCGAGAGTAAAGCACAACTTTTACATTTGGAAAGCGATCGTATCTACACAGCTCGCTCTATTTGCACAAATAAGTTTTGTATTGTAGAGTGTGGCGGACGCCACAAGTGTGAATCGTGGCGGCCGTGACCTCGAAAAACAATTTTCGACAGCGAAAATTATTTTCCGGTGTCAGTTGCAGTTCGAAACAAGACAAGCCGGAGGAGACTCCTCTCTATTTAATTTATATTGTGTAATTTAAATTACAAATAAGTAATAAAACCTCGTCGTAGCCGGTCCAAGGCCCAGTTGTGAAAGAAGGAGGGATGGAAAGCTTCAGTCTGAATGGCTGTTCGCCACCGTAGCGTCTCAGGGGGTAGGTGAGGAAAGTGCAGTCTTGCAGATTACTCACTTAGGAAGCTATCACTTCACCTGGCAGCTAGGGATAAAGTGTACCGCCAAAAATGAGAAGAAGGAGAAATTTGAGGTCCGGTAGGGATAACCGGCGGGAGTCTTTTGACTTGGTGGCTGGGTCGGATTCTCGTAATGGTCAGCAAAGCATCAAAAACCACTACTGTGGGACGATTCGACGTCTAGGCGCCACGACGACTAAGTGCATTGCTCCGCCTGCTGCAGCTGTTTCGCCACAACCTGCAGGTTTGTGTAAGCAGCGGCTGAAGTAGACTGAAGAAATGAACCTCACCATCATTCGCTCCTACTACGAAATAGCGGTGGGGGCGAGTATAACATCTTACCGCCCCTTGTTTCACCAGAGATTCGCCGAGTGTTTCCGGAAATTCGCACACCTGACTGTGGAACGAGTCGCACACCAGTACCGCTTTATAATTCGCAGCGACACAATCCCGGCCATCATCAGGGGGCGTGTTCAACTTGAAGTCATCGCGGAAAATGGTGACCAAGAGTCCATTAGGGGAGAGGAAGTGGCATCAACAACACCACGTCGTACTGCAGGCACCAGTTTCAGTACTCGCCGAATAACTCTTCTTCTTCTTCTTCACCGTCCAGCTGAGGTTTCCGCTGAGTTCCGGGACTTATTCCAAAGAGCGTGTATAGAATTCTCGGAAATGGATCCTTTGCATAGACCAGGTATTCCCAGGCTCTATACATCTCCAGCAACTCCGAGAATTTTATCTCAAATCAATGATGAGATTGCGTCTCGATTGTGTGCTGATATGTCGCTGCTGCAATTACAATCACTCGTGTGTACATCACACAACAAGCCTGACGTGCCATTAGTTGACAAGACGGGTCGCTCCGCGTATATCCCCCATAATAACCACATCCAACGAAAATATGTGGAAAATAAGGCGAACTATGAGCCATTGGCTCGGGATATTAGACAAATTGGACATCTGCTGAGAGTATGACAATTCAGAAATAAAATTTTTTAATATTTA